>NC_067403.1:262332866-262522866 GCF_016432865.1 Antechinus flavipes
TGGTCACTGGGGTGGGGGCTGCCTGGCGTTTGCCCCCCTTCCCTGCCGGACCACCCTGCTCCTGCCGCCCCCTCCCACCAAGGCCGGGGGTGGAGAGATGGCGGAGGGAGGGGGGTGGGGGGTGGGCCGGCAGAGGGAGGCCCCTCATGCTGCAGCTCTGAGGGTGGCCAGCAGAGGGCGCCAGGATTCCATCTTTGCTCTGCCCCCGGCCACCGGACCCCGGCAGAAGGGCCGAGGCTGTGCCGCCCCCCCCCCCCAGGGCCCAGGGAGCGGGAGCAGCACGGGGCTGGGGGGCCGAGGGGAGCCCCGGGTTCGCGCTCACCCCAGCCCCCAGTGCAAAGTCTGACGGGACTTATCTGTTAGAGCCCCGGGGTCTCGGGGTGGGAGGGTCTGGGAGGCTGCGGGTGGGGACGCCGAGGCTGGGAGCCGGACCCACGCATGTGGGGAGGATGGTTGGGGCCGCGTCCAGCAGGCGCCTAATCAGCGTTCGATGATCGGCCCCCGGGTCCCGGAAGGGGAGCCCCCGGGGGGGAGCGGCTGGGGGGCCCAGCACTGGGCCAGCCCCTCAGTGAAGCCCCCGGAACCGAATCTAATTGGCCAGAGGGCCCAGAATGGGCAGCAGGGGGGGGGGCATGGAGGACATTCCTCGGACAGCTGGAGAAACTGAGACCCGAGACCGGACGTGGGTCAGCACAAATCCCAGGACCCCCGGAGCCCCTTTCAAAGGGCCCTCCCTGGGCCCCTCCACAAAGAGCAGCCCCTTCCGAGGGAGAGGTCAGCCCCAGAGCCCGCGGGCGGGGGAAGCATGAGCAATGATAACAAACAGGGGAGCGCCCCCCCCCAGCATTATTGTTTCTGGCCCCGGTGAAGGAACAGTCCTGCGGATTCCTTCGAAAGTGTGTCTGGGGGCCCCGGCCCCCGCAGCTGGGAGAGGGCGGCCCGGCCTCCTGGGCTCCCCCTGCCGGGCCGGGTATGCGGGCTGGCCGAGCAAACAAACAGGCGCTTCCTGCCGCTCTTTCCCTGGCCCCTCTCCCCTCTCCCAAGGCATTCTGGGCCGGTTATATAAGGGCTTTGGGGGCTGCCCCTGCTGGGCCCCTTCCCATACTTCCCATATTTCTCAGCCTCCGGGGGGGGCTTGCGGGGGCCGTTCTGGGAAGCCCCCCCCGGGGACCTGCAGAGCCCAGCTCCGACATCCTCCGTCCTCAGCTCTAGATTTCCTCTTGGGCCCTGACATTCCCCGTTCTGAGGACTTTCCTGGGGCTTCCTTCCCATGGTCTGTTCAGACTCCCTAAGAGAAGGTTCTAGGTTCTAAGCTTTCTCCCAGCCATGGTGTGCCACGTTCTAGGTTTGTGGGTTCTCCTCAGACTGGCCTCCCTCCCGGGTCTCCTCATGGAGCCTTCAAGGTCACGGATGGCGTGTTTTGTGTGCCAGAGGGCAGAGGGCAGAGGGCAGAGGGCAGGGTTTCCTGTGAGTTGGGGGCCGAGTGTGGTCCTAGAGCGCAGCCAGGCTGGGCCGGCCACCAGGAGGGACTCGGGGCGGAGGCGCGGGAGATGGCCCACTGCCCGCCCGGGGACCCGGCCCCAGACGCCGGTGCTGACCTGAGCTTCCTTTCTTTGAGCCGGGCCTGCCCCACGAGCTCTGGGGAGCCACCGAGCGGGAGCCGGATGCCAGCCGGGCCCCGGGGCCTCCTCTTCTCCCCGGTCCCGGCCCCCTGACCAGACCCGGCCGTCCCGGGCCCTCTCCCCGCCTCCCGGACCTGACACATGGGAACCATTGTTTGTGAGGAGAAGGGCCGCCGGCTCCTCCTTCCACCATTTTTTTATTAAAACGCCCCCCGGCCCCCCCGGCCCGGAGAGGTCGGCTCCCTGCGCTGCCGGGGCCAGACTGCGGGGCCGCCCGGCTCTGGGGTCCCGCTCCCCGCTCTGCGGCCCCCTCGGAGCCGGAGGTGGTCCCCCCCCCCCGCCCGGCCCCAATTTAACAGGTCTCTCCAGGAAAAGGAAGAGAGGGTGTTTTTTAATTAAAAACAAGAGTGGATTTCTCTTGAAGCTTCCAAATCAGCCCGGCCCCATCTGGGGCGCCCGAGGCCCCGGGCCCGCGTTTACACGGGAACCAGTTAGGATCTGTGTGTCTTAGCACCTCGTAAAAGGCCTATTAGGAAATTTCTGGGCAGAGCAGGTCTAGGGAACAGGCGGGGAGTTCCTCAGGTCGTGGGCTTAGCCCTGGGAAAGGCCCGCTCCCCTCCCCCGCCGGCCTCTCCTGTGGGGGCCCTGCCTGCCCCCCACCCCGCGCCCTTCACAAGCTCACTCACCTCCACTCACCTTTTATATCCTTGTTCTTTACACTCTCTCTCCTTACACTCATACATTCATTTGCTCCTTTATACGTTCTCCTTTGCACCTTTGCCCACACACTCGCCCCTCGCACACTCGCCCCTCGCACACTCGCCCCTCGCACACTCGCCCCTCGCACACTCGCCCCTCGCACACTCGCCCCTCACACACTCGCCCCTCACACTCGCCCCTCACACATTCACCCCTCGCACACTCGCCCCTCGCACACTCGCCCCTCACACACTCACCCCTCACACTCGCCCCTCGCACACTCGCCCCTCACACACTCACCCCTCACACTCGCCCCTCGCACACTCGCCCCTCGCACACTCGCCCCTCGCACACTTTCCTCTCACATACCTTGTGCCCCAGTAAGACAAAGCCAGAAGGGGCCGGTGTTTGCCCTGCTCTGCCCTCCCCTGGTGGGGGCGCTCATGCCCGCTAAGCCCCTCCCCCTCAGACTGCCCAGAACTGCCTGTGAGGATGGGGGGGGGGCTGGAGGGAGGGCCCGGAAGCCCTAGGAGCAGATAAAGGTCTCCTGGGCCTAATCACGGGCCCCAGAATCATTAACCTGGGCCTGCATTTGCATATCATCCTGCCGGGGGGGGGGGGGGGGGCTGAAGGGGGGGCGCAGGGAGGAGGTGGCCCCGGCTCCTGGGCTCTGACCACACCCTCAGGGCTGGAATGCTCCGGCCTCAGTCCCCAGCCTGGCCCTGAAGCCCCCCCCGTGCCCCCCCAGCGGCTAAGGGGGGGCTGCTCCCACCAGGCCTTCCGCCGGACCAGCCCCCTCCAAGCCCCTTCTCTCCCGCCACCGGCCGCCTCTGCGGGCAGTCCTCTGGGCTTGCGACCTGCCGGGCGCCCCCTGGGCCCCTTCCACGGCCTCGCCTTCCCGGAACATCCTGCGCCCGTAGTGGAGGCAGACTGGGGGGCGCACGGCGGGGGGGCTGAGGGAGCGCCGGCGCTCAGGCCGTCCTGACCACAGGCTCGGGGCTCTAGCCGACTTAGGAGAAATCTGGGGGAGGGGCTGCTGCCGCAGGAAGGGGCGGGCCCCCCCCAAGACCCTCACCCGGGTGTCAGGAGCTCTTCAAAGGGGCGTGGGGGGGTCCCGGCCTGCGGCCCCACCCCAGCCCTGAGGTCCCGGGCCCTCTGCCCCCCCAGACCCTCGGCCCCCGCCTGGACTCGGGCCAGCTGTGTCCTTCCTCTCCGGGTGTCAGACACGGGGGGCAGCAGCCAGTGAGTCTAACCTGCTCGGGGGCCACGGAGGCAGGCGGCTGCTGGGGCCCGGGCCCGGCTCTGTGACGCCCCCTGCCGTCTCCCCCCTCCCCGGACTCGGTTTCCAGGCGGGCCGAGGGTGCAGCCTCTTCCCTTTGCTGTTGGGAGCCCCTGTGACCGGGGGTCCCGGGGGGGTCCTGGGATCTGGCTCCTGGCCTCAGTTTCCCCTTCTGAGCCGCTGCCCCGGGAGCCCCCCCCAGCCCCGAGGGCCCCGGCTTGTCCAGGGGGTGTCGGGGGCCGGAACCTCAGAGAGCACAGGGATCACCACCAGGGGGCAGTCTCCGACCACTGTAACACAGCGAGTGGCCAGTGCTGGGCAGGCTGGTCCTGGGCCTTGGGAGACTTGGGCAGCCCCTGGCACCGGCCGCCCTCGGGGCTGCCCCGGGGCCCTGCCCGCCGCTCCCCGCCCTCCTCCGCCCTCACCCTGCCCAGCAAGAACCCCGCCGCAGGGGCTGGGGCAAGGCAGAGGGAGACGAGGCCTGAGAGGGCGGCCCCCTCGCCAGCCCAGCTCGCCCGGCCGGCGCCGCGCCCGGGAAGGAAGCAACCGAGAGGGAGCCGACCCTGCCCCCGGGGGGCACCAGCCGGAGAGGGCGGGTCCTCCGGGCCTGGGGGGCGCCGTGGGCAGTGGGACGTCCTGCTCCTCCCCCACCCCAAGCTGGCCACCCCGGCCCAGGACACCAGGCTCCGGGCCTGCGCTCGGGGAACGTTGGGAGGAGGGCTGAGGGACGGGGAAGGGCCTGCTCGTGACCGAAGAAACGGGGCTGAACTCGAAGAAAACCAGCCTCTGGTTCTGCCCGTGGAGGAGGGGCGGCCGGTTCTGCCCGTGGAGGAGGGGAGGCCGGTTCTGCTTGGCCACAGGACACAGAACCAGGGGCAGAGAGGGAGGTGGAGGCCGGATGGCGGGAGCAGACTTCTCCATCATCGCCGGAAGCAGCTACCCCTCGGGCTGGGGGTGCTGGACGCCCCCCGGGCGGCTTGTTCGGGGGGGCTCTGCCTGGGTTCCGGGGCCCCTCCCAAGCTCAGGGCTGCCGGCTTCCCCGAAGGAAGGCGTCCCCAGAGCCCCTCGCTTCATGGTGGAGACCGGTGGGCAGGGATTTCTTGGCGGGCCCTGGCAGAATCGGGGCTCGTGCCCAGGCCCGGGGGCACAGCCTCCGCACCAGCGGGGCCTCTCTGGCGAGGGCAGGGACCCCCCCACCCGCCCTAGCCCTCATGGAAGGTCCTCTCAGGCCCAGCCCGCCCGGGAGACCCTCGTGGAGCTGCCACCAGGGGGCAGGCCACGGTCATGCTTCCTCCCACCTGGCTGCATGGGGCCCTGAGCCCGGAGCTCTCCGCCCCAGGCCCCCGTCCCAGCGCAAGGACCCAGGTCTCAGCCCCCGTCCCTCCTGCCCAGAGCCCGGCGCTGATCCCCAACCCTCAGTTGCTGAATGAAGGCCTGAGCCAAAGGCTCTTTTCTCTCCCGAGACCCTTCTCCTCTAAGGGGGACCGGGGCCCCCCTTGCACATTCAGGGGAGGTTCGCCCCCTCATCTCCGCCAGGAGCTGCTCGGCCGGGAGTCGGCGCATCCGAACCCGGGGCTGGTCTCAGCCGGAGTGGGGCGGGGGGCAGGGCCAGGCCCTTATTTCTCTGCTTCCAGCCTCGGTTTCCCAGTGAGGAAGCACGATTTACGCCCCCTGCGCTGAGAATCCGGGGCTGAGCAGATGCTGGGGCGCTGGGATCCCGCCGGGGACACTCCCGGGGCTTCCGGTCCTGGGGCCGCCCATTGGGAGATGCCGCCCCCCGGACACTGCCTAGGCCCAGAGTCTGGCCTCCCGCCCGCTCTCCCGTCTGGCCCCAGTCCCCCCCGGCCGCCATGAAGAGAGAATTGATGGGGGGGGGGCGGGAGCCACGGGGAGGGGGCCGGGAGCCACGGGGAGGGGGCCGGGAGCCACGGGGAGGGGGCCGGGAGCCACGGGGACGGGGGCGGGAGCCACAGGTACAAACTGCTCGCCAGACTTGCCACAGTCCTCAGGACGGCAGATTTTCTGGATCTGGGCAGGGTCGGAGCGTGCTCACTAAAGCGCACTTGGAGCCAGGAGAAACAAGGAGACCTGGGGGGCTTGTCTCACATCCCCCTACATCAGGGAGCACCCGGCTCTGGGGCAGAGAAGGGGCTCTCCTCTTACAGCTCGGGGGAGAGAGATTCGACCCAGATCACAGGAACCCGCCACAAGCAGGAGGCAAACCCAGCCCCCTTCCTGGCCCGAGCCCCACCCCTCGTCCCTCCGGCCACCTGGGCACCCCCCGGCCATTGCCACGGGGAAGCAGGAGGAGAAGGCCTTCTCCCAGGTCACGTGGCTCCCCACGCCCACACAACCTCCCTCCAAAGCCCCTGAACGCTGGGCGAAGGCCTAGGACCAGGGACTGTCCCCTCACCGGGCCTCAGTTTCCCCAATGGTCCAACAAGGCAGCCGGACCAGGCGGCTCCTCTGTCAGCTCTGACCCTCCAGACCTCGGAGAGCCGGCCGGGCCGGGCTGGGGGTTTCCGGGGCTGCCTGGAACAGACAGAGCTGGATGGGAAGTGGAAGCTCTTGCTGTCTCAGGGCTCTTGGCAGAGTCCCTTCCCTGAAGCCCCATTTCCTCATCGGCCTCCTCCAGGAGTGCTCGGCGCCGGCCAAAAGCCGCGTGCAGCGGGGCCGGGACCTGGTGCGAGTCCAGCCGCCCCGAAGGGTGTGAGGGAGGCCGCGCTGCCCCCTGGGACCGGGCCAGCCCGCCCTGCCGGGAGAGCCTGCGTCACACTGAGCGTGAGGCCGGCAAGGGGAGACGGCGGGCAGGGCTCGGCAGCAGGGAGACGGCTCCAGGTCCAGCCGGAGCACGGGCTCCAAGCCCCCTGTCTGTGCGGGCCAGTAGCTCCTGGCCCTCGCTCGTGGGACATATGGACAGCTGATGGACGGACGGACGGGTGGACGTGTGGGTGCACGGACAGATGGACGGACGGGTGGGTGGGCACATAGATGAGTAGGTAGTTGCACAGAGAGGGAGACGGGCAGGCAGATGGAGGATACGGACAGATCCCAACGGAGAGCTGGACAGATACTGACCGCTGTGTATGGCAGCGGGCGGGGGCAGCAGGGGGCGGATGGACAGAGAGGAGGCAAGTCGCTGCCTAAGGCCCCGGTGCCAGCCTCAGGCACGAGCACATCCCTCGCCCGCGGCGCCAGCGAATTTCCAAACAAGGTCTGCCCTCCACCGTGACGTCCTGAATCAGACCCAGAGACACCCGATGGTCGTCATCCATTGCATGGAACTCGTGTGGACACAGTTGTGGGAAATGAACAAGACTCAGGAGTAACCAGCTTTACACACTCACACTCACATACTCACACACACTCTTACACAGTCACACACACACTCTCTTACACACTCACACTCTCTTACACACACAGTCACACACTCTCTTACACACTCACACACTCGCATACTCACATCCGCTTACACACTCACACTCTTACACTCTTACACACACACACACACACATTATGGGTTGCAGCCCGACTAAAGTTTGCCTCGCTCTTTACACAAGGGACTTTGTTGGAGTCTCACAACCCCCTCACTAACGGGCAAGTCCCTCACCCCGCCTGCCTCAGTTTTCTCTTCTGTGAAATGAGCTGGAGAAGGAAATAGCAAATTCTCCGGTATATCCGCCAAGAACACCCCGTGGGGCCGCCTGAAAAACAACAGGTCCCCTAAGAACGAGAGATTCCGGGGCTTGGGGGGAAGCTCTGGAAGGGGGCTCTGGGCCCAGCCACTCCGGGCATCTGGGAGGTTGGCATTAGCCCGGTGGCATTGCCCCCCCCCCAGTTGAACCAGGGACCGGGGCCCTCAGAGGCGCTTTGGGAGTCTCGGCTCCTTTTGTCTTTTAGCAGAAAATCCCCATCCTCGAGCCTCCGACCAACCTCATCTGTCGTCAGTCCTTTTTCCGTCTCGTCAGAGGGTTTGCCATTTCCTTTTGAAGGTTGTCTTACAGAGGAGGAAACTAAGGGGGGAAAGGGCAAAGTGACTTGTGCAGGGTCACTCGGCTGGAAAGTGTCTGAGGCTGGATTTGAACTCGGGAGAGTCGCTGTGTGGGGCGCCCCCTAGCGGCCAGTCCAACCCAACGGGGCCCGTTTAAAACCTTCTGGGACCCCTGGCGAAAGGGGCGGTTTGGTGCCAGGTTGAGAGCGGGGGGATTTGTGAAAAACACACGTGGGAAAGGCCAGAAATGACAGTGGGCAACTTGTTCCTGCGAGAGACTTTAATGGTCACTTTGGGCCGGCGGAGGAGGACGGAAGGAGGGGCTCCTAATCAGGCCCAGGGGAAACCGAGATTGCAAAGGTTCCTATGGCCACACCCGTGATTCCCAAGCCCTCCGGGTGGGGAAGGGAGCCTGGGGAGGGGCTGGTTCCACTTGGTCTGGGTTTTAATCAGAAAAGTCCCTTCCCCCTCCCCCAGGTACTGCCCAGTGTAAGATACAGCCAAAGCAGCAGACAAGGAGTTCCCTGCCCCCTCTCGCCCGGCAGCCCGGGACCCTGGGCGGGGGCACAGATCTCCACCCCTCTGTCCGCGAACCCCTCTAGTCCAGAGCAGGGGAAGTATTTACTTCCTGACACTCTTTGTTTTGGAGAAAAGAAAAATCATTGGCCCCGGAGAGTGGAAGGAGATGCCCTGGAGTCTGGGGATTACTGGTGACCCTCCCTCTGCCCTCCCTTCTCCAACCCCCACCCCAAGCCCATCTGGAAGGGGAGGGGAAGCTCAGGTTTGCAGATAAAAGCAGGGAGAGGCTAAGAGTCCAGCTGCAGGAAGGCCCTCGGACACTGCATAAGGACTCGGGTCCTGGAAGACTTGGGGAGGCTTGGAGGTGAGCAGGGGCCTCTGGGAAAGGAACCGCCGGCAGCCACCTGCCCCCCTCTCCCACACCTGGGGAAGGCCTTCCACCCGCTTGCCCTCTTCCTTCCCGGCTTTGCTTTAGTCTGGCAACAGGTCGACGGTGCCTCGGGTCCGTTCCGGGCTTGCTTCTGGGGTTCTCCACATGGCTCACCTGTCTAGGGGAGGGGGTACAACTGAGGGAATGGAACCTCTGCGGTGGAAGGAACCTTCCTGTGGGGGCAGGGCAGGGGGCTCGCGGCCTCTTTCCTAAGCGGGAGGAATTCGGGAAAATTTGGAGACCAGAGTCTCTGGGCCTGGAGGACAATCCGAGAAAAGGAAGGGGCAGGAGGTCAGAATGGGGGGACTGGAAGGGAAGAGAAAAGGCTTTGGGAAGGTCAGACAAAGCTCGCGGTAAATGCCCATTGTGTGCCAGGAACCGCGCTAAGCGTCGCAAAGGGCAAGGATGGGAAGAGAGGAAGAAGGGCAGAGGCTGGAGAGGGGAAGAACTAGAGAACAAAAGAAAGCTATTCTGGGACAAAGACTGGAAAGGGAAGGAAGGATAAGAGAGAAGCTTGTGATGGGCAGAAGGAGAGGAAGTCGAGGGGACAATGGAGAAAGTGGGGCTTTGTGGAGGGGGGCAGGCAGAGAGGTACAGAGTCAGAGATGAAAGGAAAAAGAGAAATGGAGAGAGGAGGAGGAGGAGAACAAGAAGAAGAAGAAGAAGAAGAAGAAGAAGAAGAAGAAGAAGAAGAAGAAGAAGAAGAAGAAATAAAGAAGAAGAGGAAGAAGAAGAAGAAATAAAGGAAGAAGAGGAGAGAAGAAGAAGAAATAAAGGAAGAAGAGGGAAAAGAAGAAGAAGAAATAAAGGAAGAAGAGGGAGAAGAAGAAGAAGAAATAAAGGAAGAAGAGGAAGAAGAAGAAGAAATAAAGGAAGAAGAGGGAAAAGAAGAAGAAGAAATAAAGGAAGAAGAGGGAGAAGAAGAAGAGAAGAAATAAAGGAAGAAGAGGAAGAAGAAGAAGAAATAAAGGAAGAAGAGGGAGAAGAAGAAGAAGAAATAAAGAAGAAGAGGGAAAAGAAGAAGAAGAAATAAAGGAAGAAGAGGGAGAAGAAGAAGAAAAATAAAGGAAGAAGAGGGAGAAGAAGAAGAAGAAATAAAGGAAGAAGAGGAAGAAGAAGAAGAAATAAAGGAAGAAGAGGGAAAAGAAGAAGAAGAAATAAAGGAAGAAGAGGGAGAAGAAGAAGAAGAAATAAAGGAAGAAGAGAGGGAGAAGAAGAAGAAGAAATAAAGAAGAAGAAGAAGAAGAAGAAGAAGAAGAAAAAAGCAGAGGAGAAGGAGAAGGAGGAAGAGAAGAGAAGAGGAGAGGAGAGGAAAAGGGGAGGGGGAGGAAAGTAAGGAAGAGGAGAGTAGAGGAAAGATGACAGAAGAGGACAAGAGAGGAGAGGGAGGGAGAAAGAGACAGATAAACAGAATGGAATGGGAAAGGGCCGGATGAGATGGGGGAGAAAGAGGAGAGGAGGAAAGACATCCAGAGGAGAGGAATGGGAAAGGGAGAGGGAAAAGATGAGAGAAAGAGAGAGAGAGAGAGAAAGGGAGAAAGGAAGGAAAGAAAGGAGAGATGGAAAGTCAGACCAGCAGTGTCGGGAGGGGGCAAAGAATTGGAGAAAGGCAGAGCGTGAGACAGATATAGAGATAGGGTGGGATAAGAAAGGGCAAAGCAGAGAGGAGGAAAGAGACAGAGGGAAGGAAGAATAAGAGAGGGAGGGTGAAGGACAAAGGGAGAGAGAGACAGAGCCGGGGAGGAAATGGAAGAGGGAGAAACTGACAGTCACAGAAAGACAAAGATAGGGAGGGAGAAGGTAATGGGAGCGGGAGAGGAGAGGAGAGAGAGAAAGAGCGAGCCCTGCTTGCCCTCGTGGCTGCTGCGGCCTTCCCGGGCTGGGGCAGCGCGCAGGGGGCTCCCCCGACCATCCCGTGCCCTCGGGGCTCCCCCCGCGCCGCCCTCCCCCCACTCCCCAGCCTGGCTTTCACAGGCTTCCTCAGCAAGGCCGCCAGAGTCCCGGCGCTAGCTGGGGGGCACCACGAGCTCCTCCCGCGGCTCCCGGGCTAGGTTCCGGTTTCTGGGGTTCGGGGCAAGTCCTAACGGTTGAGAGAAGCTGGCCCAGCTGCTCCCAATCCTCGGGACTGGCTGCTGACACCCCAAAGATCATGCTAGAACCTGCAGTGGGTGAGGGGGAACCTCAAGCCTCCCCCCTTCTCCCAGCGCCTTGGGGCTCTGGCTCCAGTCTGTGTCCCCACACTACGAGGCAATCTCGGGCCCCTCACCCCGACCTCCGGTGTAATCCCCCTCCCCCGTCCCGCAGAGGAGAGAGCCTTCGAGGCCGCGTGGGGTCCGAGCGCTGATACAGGCGCGTTGATCCCGGGCCCCGCGCCGCGGCGGGAAGGGGCTCCCCAGGAAACTGCCGGCAAGAGCCGAGCTGCCCCCGCCCCCAGGGACCGTCCCAAGCCCCCGTCTGCCCGTTCCGGCCTCTCGGGGGCACAGTCCCCCAGCGCTCCCCCCCAGGTCCCGGGCAGCTCCTTCCCGGCGCACTCGGCGCGAGCAGCCTCTGGGAACCAGCCGCCGCGCTGGTGCTCGGGGAGGGAGACCGCCGCAGGTAAGCCGGCGCGCCCGCGGCTGGCCGGGGCCGAGTTCCTAGGGCAGCCGAGGGGGCTGCCGGCTCCGGCCTTTCCCAAGAGCTGGGACTGAAGGGAGAAGGGTCGAGGCGTTTGGAAAGTCGGCTGAAGCTGCGCCCCCTCCCCGGCTCACCCCAGCGGTAGATGCCGCCCAGGCTCCAGAGCCCAGAGCCACTCTCTACTGTCTCTTTGCCAGCCCCTTAGACACTTTCCCGAATCCCAGAGAACTGCCAGAGCTGGAGTTTCCTGGGTCCCAGTTTCAGACGGTGACTCCTGCGGCAACCTCCCAGGCTCCCCCTTCCCCATCGGGGATCTTCCCCAAGTGGGCTCAGATCGCGTCTGGGGGCCCAGAGCAACGAGTGCGCTGGGGAGTGAGCAGGGAGGAAGAGTCCGAGGTGGCAAGAGGTGGGGAAGGCCTCCTAAGAGGGCTGGAAAGAAAAAGGCCCAAATCAGGGAATGGCAGAGGAGGGCGGGAGAGAGCAAGGGAGAGCCACAAAGGGAACTTTAAAAAATCCCAGCAATGCCTAGAGCCAGAGGCAGCTTTGGGGATCTTGGGGAAATCAAGGCAGCGAAGGCTAGGGCGACACTGAGGGTGCCCAGCCTGCCGTGTGCTAGAGGAAGCTTCAGGAGAGGCATCGGCTGGGCCCAGGCACCCGGGGGAGGGAGTTCCAGTCGGGTCCTGAGGGGGGATTCAGGTGGGGATTCATTTATTTTGTGTGGGGTCCGGGAAGGCGCTGAGGCCCCGGAAAAGGAGACCTAGGGCTGCTCTCCTGTCATTGCTCTTGTGTCTGCCTCCCAGGTCCCAGCAGAGGGCAGGATGGCCTGAGTTTTGGGGGGTAGAGAGGGGGCGCGGGGTAAGCACCTCCTTTTAGCCAGGGATCACTAGCTTGTCCTCCGTTCTGGGAGGGTTTCCTTTGCTGGCCTCTCGGCCCTTCAGCTTGTGGCTGTTAAGGGAGGAACTGAGATTGCTTTTAGCTCTCAGCCACAGGGAGCCAAGCCCGACTCAGAGCCACAGCTGGAGGGAAACAATGGCCTTGGTAAGGAGTCCTGGGAGAGTGGGAGCCACTGGGGAAGGTGTCTGGCCCCACGGGCTCCACTCAGAGCCCACCTCAGTCGAGGAAAGGAGAGCCGTCGGGGAGAAGGGCCCGTGCGGGGAGAAGGGCCCGTGCGGGGAGAAGGGCCCGTGCGGGGAGAAGGCCCAAGCACCTCAGGAGCAGATTTAGCAGCTGCTCAGGGTGAAAGGAAAGAAAAGGCAAGTCTGGCCCAGCCAGTCACCAGGCAGATGCAGTGAGATCTGGGGGGGGGGGTCGGAGAGGGAAGTCTCAGCAAGCAGGGTCCTGTGGGAGACCTGGGAGAAGCTGGAGGAAGGGTAACGGCCCCTCTGAGGGAGCGCAGTTCCCGTGGGAACGGAGTAAGTGCATCTCTTAGCAGACACTGGCCCTGCGCTCACCGGAACCGAGCTCTGCTCCAGACATTTGGGGTACGGCTTTCTGCGGGAGCTCCACGGGGGAAGGGGGGGCAAGCCTAGGTTAGTCCCTGACCCTTCTGTGTGGCCCACACCCCTCCTGGAGAGGGCCCTGCAGCCCTGTCCAAGGCAAAGGTGGGGATGGGGAGAAACTGACTGGGGGGGAAGTAGAGGCAGGCATGGGGAGGGAGTGAAGCCAGATATTCTTGGAGCGGGCACTGGCTTGATTGAATGCCCCTCCGAGATCCAAAAGGAGGCCAGCGGCTCGGGCCCTCCCGGGTGGAAAATGAGCTGCGTTTTATGGGGGAATCACCTTCCCCTTGGAGATGTGTGGCTACAGAGCTGAGTCCCCAGAGCCCTCTCCTCAGTGTCCCACCCGAGGGACCTGGGGCGCCCCCCAAGGCCCGTGGTTCTAGGTGAGCTCTGTGACCCCAGGGCCCTGAGCCTTCCCCTCAGGGAGCTCCCGGGGCATCTTCTCTTCCAGTAGGACCCCAACTCCACCCTCAGCCCGAGCCATTCCCCAAGCCCTTTCCATCCCCTACTCCAGACTCATTTCCACTCCCTTCCTCAGACTCATTTCCATCCCCTGCCCCAATCCCAGCTGTTCGCGAGGCACTTTTAGACACCAACTCGGGTTTGCTGCCGGCAAAGGGAAAGTTCCGAGGCGCCCGGAGAGCTGCTGCGCGCTGGCCCTCCCTCCGCCGGCTTCTGCCCCGCCGCTGCCGCCGCCACCGCCCGGTCCCGGCCACTCCCGCCGCCAGCCCCCGCGTCCCCGCCGCGTCCCAGCCTCCCGGGGAGAAGCCAGCGTGTCCCAGGTCAGTTACACAATCCCCCAAAGGTAACTTTGGCCCTGCTTTCGATCGCGGGCGCGGGGACTGCCTGTGCCTGGTTGAATATTTGCCTTGAAAGCGGAGCCTGGACTTTGCCCCGCTGCCCTTCCAGTCCATTTCCTCAGAAAGGCTCTTTTTGCGGAGGAGCAGGACGGCGTCCCGAGGTACCCTCCCTGCGCACCCCTCCTCGCGACACCCCGGGGCCCCGCGCTTCTCTCCCCAGGTTTTCTTGGATTTTCTGCAGGGATAAACCCGGACTCGCCCGCAGCCTCGCTTCTCTCTCTAGAGGTCAAGCCAGCGTGACCCCGGCCGCTCGAGGTGCCTGAGCCCGGGACCCCCGGCCTCTCCAGCTGGCCCCCGCCCCCCGCCCGGGACCCCGAGCGCCGTCCGTGCGGTAGGCGCCGGCTGGGAGCGGACGCGGACGGTCTCCGTCCCAAGCGGGCAGCCCGGCTCCCCAGCGCACGCTCGCCGCTCCCTCGTCCCCTGTCCCCGTGCTCTGTCCCCGCGCCGCCCCTCCACAATTCGCTCACACGCACACACGCACTCACTCACACACACACACACACACACACATACACACACATCGCGCTGTTTATTTGCCACGGAGGAGGATAACGAAGGAGCAATTAAGCGTTCAAAGCCTGGCCAGGACAGTTCCGCGCCGCGACCTTCGCAGAATCTGGGGTATGCTTTTTCCTGGCTGGGGGTTAGCGGGGGCCCTCGCTCCGCAGGGATCCCCAACATTTCTGGGGGGCCCTGTGTGCCGGAAGGCGGTCCTCCGCACCCCGGCAGCTTGTCCTCTCACCCCTGGGGCTTTCCTTTGTGTCTTCACTAAGAAGGGATTAGCTGGGGGCGCTCCCGGCGCTGGGGGCTGAGGGGAGCGGGCAGTTTCATTTGATCGTCCGCAGAACTTGTGTGTGTGTGTGTGTGTGTGTGTGGGTGGGTGGGGGGTGACCCGCGTCATTTTCGGACCGGTTTCTCTCCCGGCTCCGGCGGGCACGCCCTAGCTCCCGGCTCCCAGCCTTCTCGGCTCGCCCGCTCAGTTCCGAAGCTGCACTTGTCCACCCTCCCGGCCGGTGGCCCGAGAGTGGACGGTCCGGGCGGAGGCTGCAGCAGGTTCGGGCCATTATTTGGCTTCTCTCTGGGGGCCCCAAGCTTCCTCTTTCTCTGTCCCCCTCGTCGGGCTCGGGGAAATTGGCTGCGAGGGAAATCTCAGGGCTTCTTTCTTTTCTCTAGCGAAAAAGCTAGCTGCTGCTGCGCCCGGAGCTCGGGGACCTTCGGAGCCCCTCGGGAGCAGCCCGGGGGACTCCGGAGCTGGTCCTCGGAATCGCCGGAGGCCGCGGAAGAAGGGGAGCGGTGTCCCGCGTCCTCTTCCCCGCCGTGAGTCCAGTCACGCGGCCGACTCGGGTCTGCGCTCTTTGCGCGCTGCCCGACTCTCCGACTTCGCGCCCCCGGCCCTCGCCGCCATATACAGACAGGCACACGCCCCGCTTTGCCAGCTTAGGGTGCCGAGCCACAGCTACGCGGGCAGAGCGGGGAGACGGGAGGCTCGGCTGGGAGGTTAGAGAGCGGCTGGGACTCTACCTAGAACGCGCACGTTCACAAACAGGCAACCAGAGAAGGTAAAGCCAGAGGGCTGTGCTAGCTCCGGCGCGGCCACAGGTTCTAACGCGCGCGCTAATCCTCCGGCACCTCGAGAAGATTCAGGGCTGGCTGCCCTAGGGAGGACCAGAGAGGCACGCGGCTGGAGCTCCTGGGCGCTCAACCCGCCCGGGCTCCGGAGGCGCAAGAATCTCGCGCTTTGGGGAACCTTTGCTCAGCTTTAGCCCCCACCCGATCATTCGGGCGGAAGGGGTGCGGCGGCGGGAGCACCGGGAAGGACAGGTGGCGTCTGGAGGGGACGGGGCGCTCGGTGCTGGCTACGCTAGCCCCTGTCGGGTTGCGCCGGCCGCCCCTTCCGAGACGAAAAATAGATTCGGGGCTAGAGTGGGGCTACTCCGCCGCCGATCCAGGTCGCGGGGTCGGGAGGCAAATTCGGGGCTGCAACTTAAAGTGCAAGTGCTTCCTTATGGGGAGAAGGCACATCCTTTCCCCGAACGCTGAGCTTGGGGAGGCTCCCGAGTTTGGGCACCCAGGGACTGACCGAACTATTCTAAGTTTGTTAGCCCCCTCCTTCTCACCCGATAACCTACAGCCTCATAGCTGAGCCGACGCTGCCAGCCCGCCAGCCAGCGCCGCTACCTGAGAAGACCCGCGACCTTTCTCGCCAGCTATCTCTGCTCCACCTTTCTCCAGAGAAGAGAAAAAGGAAAGAGGGGGAAAGGAAGGAAGGCAGAAAGGAAGGAACGTAGGGAGAAAGAAAGGAAGGAAGAAAAGAAGGTAGGAAGAAAGGAAGGAAGGAAAGAGGGAAAGAGGGAAAGTAGGAAGAAAAAAAGAAGGAAAGAAGGAAGGAAGGAAGGAACGTAGGGAGAAAGGAAGAAAAGAAGGTAGGAAGAAAGGAAGGAAGGAAAGAAGGAAGGTAGGAAGAAAAAAAGAAGGAAAGAAGGAAGGAAGGAAGGAAGGAACGTAGGGAGAAAGGAAGAAAAGAAGGTAGGAAGAAAGGAAGGAAGGAAAGAAGGAAGGTAGGAAGAAAAAAAGAAGGAAAGAAGGAAGGAAGGAAGGAAGGAACGTAGGGAGAAAGAAAGGAAGGAAGAAAAGAAGGTAGGAAGAAAGGAAGGAAGGAAAGAAGGAAGGTAGGAAGAAAAAAAGAAGGAAAGAAGGAAGGAAGAAAGGAAGGAAGGAACGTAGGGAGAAAAAAGGAAGGAAGAAGAAAGGAAAAATAAGGAAGAAAGGAAAGAAGGAAGAAAAATGGAAAGAAAGAAGGGAGTAAAAAGAAGGGAAGAGAAGAAAAATGGAAAAATGGAAGGAAGAAAAGGGAAAGAAAAAAAGTAAGAGAGAAAGAAAGAAGAAAAGAAAGATAAAGAAAAAAGAGGAAGAAAGGAAGAAAGAAAAGAGAAAGACTAAACTTTGCGTTTCCAAATGCGCTAAGGAAAAACCCTTGAAATTTTCTTTCCCTTCCTCTTTTCTCCCTTTTTTTCCTTCTCTACTGTTTTCCCCTTCCCTTCTTTTCAGTTTTCTTTCTCTTTTTCCTTCCCTTCCTCTGTTCTGTCGCTTTTTCTTACTCTCCCATTCCCTCCTTATTTCCTAGTTCCCGAATTTACCTTGTCCTTTTTGTTTCCTTTTTCAGTTTTTCCCTTCCTCCCACCTTTCTTTTTTCTTTCCTTTCTTTCTTTCTTTTTTCTTTCTTTCTTTCTTTCTTTTTTCTTTCTTTCTTTCTTTCTTTCTTTCTTTCTTTCTTTCTTTCTTCCTTCCTTCCTTCCTTCCTTTCTCCCTTTCTTTCTCCTTTTCTTTCTCCCTTTTTTCTTTCTTTCTCCTTTTCTTTCTTTCTCCCTTCTTTTCTGGGTCTATCTTTTTTCTTCTTCTTTAGTTCTTTATTTATCCCCTTTCCTGTCTTGCCTTTTCTATTTCTTCTTCTCACCCTGTTTTCTTTTCCCCATTTCATTCCCATTTTTTATTTCTTTCATTTTTGTATTGTTTTATTTCTTGGCTTTCTTTACAAAATTCCTATCCCCGCTTTTTTGCCCCCCCCCAGCTCTGGGGGCCACCTCCCCTTGCCCCCTCTGCCCCCCCTCGTTGGCTCGGTTTTCGGGGCGGAGCCGAGGGGCGGAGCGAGATAACCCTCTTCCAAGCCATTGGGTCGGGCCTGCCGCCAGTAGTGACATCCAGCGATCGGAGCGGGTTCTCCCAAACCGTTATAAAAGCACGGAGGGAGCACGGATCTGTCTGTCTCCTCCTGGACGGAGCAGGTAGTCGGGGATCCGCAGCGTCGGCTCACCATCTTCGCGTCGCCGCCGCCCTTCCATCCCATCCGACGACGTGGGCGCTGCCCTCGCCTCACTTTCCATCTTGCAGGCGCCCGGCGCCCCTCCGTCAATCAGCGTCCTTTCCCCTCCCCCCCTCCCCTTCCCTCTCCTTTTTTTTTTTTTTGCTGCTAATTGGGGCCTCTGTGCGGAACGCCAAACTGCCTTTTCCTTAACTACCTCAGCTCTCATCCCATTCCAACTCCCTTAAAGGGAAAAGGCAGGTTCCGCCTCCAGAGGTCTCATCTCCTTCCCCGCCCTCAGTCCGCCCCACGGTATCCCCCAAATTGCAGCCCAGTCTCTTTCGAGCCTGACTCCGGAGGCGGAGGATTCGGGTTCTCGGGGCGTCCCCCCGACGTGGGAGGCAGTTTGGTCCCCTTTCCTTGCCCTTAGCTTCAATCGCTTAGTCTTCCCTTCCCCGCCCCGTGCACCCTTCGCCCTTTCACCCCGTTCTCCCTCCTAAGTGCCCCCCCGGTCCTCCCCGCCCAGCTCGTCCCGCCCCCGTCTGCCCGCACCCTCAGTCCTCGCCCTGTCTGTCTCTTTTTCTCTCTCCCCTCTGCCCCCTCTGGCTTCGCTCGCTCGCTCGCTCGCCGCTCTCGCTCACTCTCTGTCGCCCTTGCCCTGTCCTTCCGGCTGACTGTCCTCTGCTACTTCTGTCCACTGTTCTTCAAAACCCTCTTCACTATCTCCCCAAACTCACCCAAAAACAACAAGTCAACCCGCCCCGCCCCAAAGCCCGTCCACTCGAATAAAAAAAAAAAAAAGACAAAAAAAAAAAAAAACCCGAACTACGCCCCCAATATAAAAAGCCAGAACCAGCCTGACCCGAATCCAAAATTAGACCAATGATGGGATTTCGTCAGCGAGGGAATATGGCAAGAGGAGTCGCTTCAGGGTTGGCGGACGCCAGTGTCAGCACCCTCCAACAGTCCCGCAGCAAGGAGGTGGGGAGTAGCAGGAGCAGCTTTGAGGTAAGCCCCCCCAGACGGCAGGCTGGCAGGCCCCGGGGCCACGCGGCCCGCTCCCCGGCCTCGGGACCAGTCGGCCGGCTGACCGGCCCCTCCGTCCGGCTGTCCGGCCCCCGTCCCCTCCCCGTCGTGGGACTGGTGCGGCCCGGGGACTGGCCGCCGTGCGCGGAGGTCCTCGAAGAGACAGCTGGGGACCGACGGGGCGGCTGGGGGAACTCCCTTCCTTCTCGGGGGGGTGTGAGCGCGCGCCCAAGGGCTCTCCCCACTTTCTCCCGGCGGCCCTGAAGCTCTGGCTTCTTCTTGGGCTCTATCTCGCGCTCGCGGAAACTTGGGGCACACTCGGGAGGGGGCGAAAATCAGACCGCGTGAAGGACCTGTGGGAAGGCTCCCCAGAGGGCGCGGGGTGGGGAGGGAGCTCCTTGTTGTGCGTAAACAGCTCCCCCTCAAACGTGTCTCGGGGCTGTAGTGCAATGCCAGGAGTGTCCGCAAGGGGACGCCCAAAGGGCGACCCAGTCTGGTCCGTAGGGGGCCCCCCCACATGAACAACAACCCCCCCCACCTCCGCCATCTCTCTAAGTCCTGCTGGCTCCTACCCAGAGGTGTTGTTTGCACCCTAGGCGGTGAGGGATGGGGCGGAGCTCCTGGAGAATATGAGTAAGATGACTGGGGGGGGGCGCTCAGTTCAGAGGCGACCCTAGTTTGCAGAAGTTCTTTTTGGGAGGGGCTCGAGGCTGGTATGAACCTCCCCCTTAGCTGGGCGGGGTAGGGTGGGGCCAAGCTCGACTTTGGTGGTATTGAATAATTTGTATGACCCCTCCCCCCGAAAATCTTGGGGAGGCGTGGGGGCTCCGTTAGAGAGTTAAGGGGCGTGGTCAGTGCCTGGGGGGTTGGAGGAGAGATGGCAGTCTGAGAGGAGGCTCTCAGCTCGAGTTCGTGGGCTGCTAGTGCGAGAAGGGAGGAGCGACGACCCAAAGGTAGGGAAAACTCTGGAAAGCTTCCCTCTTGACTTGAGACATTAGATTTTAGCCCTGAACAGGGGGGGACATAGAGAAGGGCGGGGCAGAGGAGGGAGCCGAGAAAAAAGAGGCAGAGAGAAAGGGGGAGCAGAGGAGGGGCAAGTCCAGTGATTTAAAAAAGAAGAGAGAAGAAACTAAAGGGTGGGACAGATAGAAAGGGAGGGGATTCGAGAAGCAGATTGGGCGGGGGAGGGGGGCGGGTAATCGGGAGAGAAAGAATTGAAAGGAGAAGGAATAGCTCCAATGGGAAGCGAAGGGAGGAAGGAATCTACCTGCAGCTCCCCTCAGGAAAGAGAAGGTAGTGGAGGGAAGGGGCACCTGGCCGTTCACAGCCCCTTATAGCAAACTGAGTCCCCATTAACTCTCTCGGCCGATCCCCGGATTGAGATTGGGGGGGGGCTGGCAGTGACTGATGGAAAGTATGTGAGGAGGGGGCTGGCACTCCCTGAAATAGAGGATATGGGGAGGAGGGTGGTGACATTTGCTAAAATTGGGGGGGGGAGGGAGAGCACTAGGGAGGAGCGAAGCGTCCTGCAGCCCAACTGGAGGCTCGCTGGGCCAATCCCCGCCTCCTCCCAGGCACAGGTGAAAGCACTTCTGTAGGGTGGGGGCACTTGGGGGACATTTTCCCTCCTCCAATCCCTCTTCTCTCCACCCCCTCCAGCCCCTCCTCCCTCCTCCCTCCAGCTCCTCCCCCTTTCCCTCCTCCCCTTTCCCCCTTTCTCCTCCCTCCTTTCTTCTCCCCATCCCCCCTTCCCTCTCCCCTTCTCTATTCTCCCCCCTTTTTTTATGCAATGCAATCCCACGCAATGCAACAGATTTGAACGGAACGGAGAACCCCACAGCGTTTACAAAGTGCGTTCTGCTCTTAGTGCGAGCAGGTAGAGGAGGGGGAGCGGGAGTCGCCTCTCCCTCGGTGGGGGAGCGGAGAGCATCCTGGGCGCCTCCTCCTCCTCCTCTAGCTGCCTCCCTCTCCCAGACTGAGCGTTCCCCTGTAGGGGTCGGCTTTGAGAGTCCCCCAGAATCGGGACTGCCTTCACCCCCCAGCCCCGAGGCCGCCGCCCCCCCTTCCCCGGCTGGGGGGGGGGGCGGCCCGGGCCGCGCTCCCGCGTGGCCGCGCTCCCCGTGGCCGCCCCTCCGCCTTCCCCACCGCATAGCCCTGGCTGTTTCTGGGGAGGCCGCCTGAGGAATTTCAGAAGCCGGGAGGGAGGGATGGGGAACAACAAAGCGCGAGGAGGAGTTAAGTGAGGTTACTCCAGCCGCTTGCCCAATCCTTCCCGAGAGCTGGCCAGCTGTCTTCCGAAAACTTGGGCAGGCCCGCTCCCTCGCGGCTCTCACCCACCCTCCTCTAGCGGATCCAGCCCTCCCGGGCCGGGGCCCAAGTCTTGCAACAGCCTCTGGTGTCCGAGGGGCCTCGCGCTCCCCACTCACCCAAGGTGCCCACGAGGCCGAGGCGGGGCTTCCCATCAGCCGCGCTCAGGGGGGGACTTAGGGAGGGAAGTCCCAGGGCGCACAGGGGGAGCAGCGGTTGCCGCGTGAGGGAGCGCGCCCGCTCCGCTCTCAGGTGCTCAGTGATAAGCCCCTTCTCCTCCCCTTCCCCCCCTTCCTTCTCTGATATTCATACTCTTCCTCACCCCAGGGAGGCGCATAATGTAAGAACGATTGCCCCCATTGACTTAGTGGGGAACTGAGGTTCAAAGGAGGGAAGTGTAAGCCTCTAGGTTGCTTAACAACTGTCCGGGGACTCGGGGTTAGTGTCCCTTCCCCTCTTCCTCCATTGCCCCCGATCCCCGAGGAAGGACGCTGGCTCGCTCTAGGATCCGGCGGAGAGGCGGGAGGGCAGGGGCCGGATCTGCTCACCTCGAGGCAGCGGCTCGCCATGTGCCCTCCGAGGGCATGTTCTTTATCCTTGTGGAGAGGCCGGCTCCCTGGGGCTTTTCTGCCTTTAGGGGCTTCTGGGGGGGCTGCCTAACTTTCCCCGGCCAGAAAGTGGGGCTCCCAGGGGCTCTTTGGGACTGAGCGGGGAAACCTGGATGTGTGAAGGCCACATGGGCGCCGGGGGCCCTTATAAAACATCCTTCATCTCCCTCATGGAGGCCGCTCATTGGCCTGGGGAACAGCTCGGGCAAGTGTTGGGTGGGAGAAGAGAGCCCCCTAAGACTTTATGGAGGCTGCGAGGTGACTAGGAAGGAGAGGTCTTTTGCACAGGACAGGCAGGCCAGGGAAAGGCCCCCTGTTACTTAGGGTGCATTAGGCAGCACAGCCCCCGTGGGGCAGGGTTACACTGATCTCGGAGCGCTGGAGCCTTGCATCTTGGGGCTGGGAGGGTAGGGGGTGGTTAGGGGGTGGTCCTTGAGGACCCAGGTAGTGGTGATGTCATCTGGAATTGTTCCAGGGCGCCTCTTAGGGACCCTGATACCATTGGCCGAACTGAAGGGCGGAGCTAGAAGTGGGAGGAGACAGGGGAGGGACGAGTGGGGCGTGGTTATGGGCGGGACTGGGCTTTGGGGGCTGGGGGCTACATAAATGTGTGAGCACAGATGAGCTCTCAGTTGCGGAGATTCCCGAGAGCGGAGCAGTCACCCTCCGAGCCTTCTGCTGGGCCCCGGTGGAGAGACAGCCTCATCCCCTCTGACGAGCTCACGGTACATCTGGGGAGGGAAGCCAGGAGGGCCGAGAAGGGAGGGCTCGGGCCGGCTGCGGGGGCAGGGAGGCTCCTTGGATTCTCCAAGCTGGAAGGGACCTCGGAGGCAGCCTTCCCCTCCACCCCCCGCCGGAGCAGCCTCCCCCAGCAAGTGGGCAGCTAGCCTCCACTTGAATATCTCCAGCAATGGGCCACCGACTACCTCCCGAAGCAGCCCTTCTCTTGGGAAGGGGACTCTTTTCTAACATCAAGCTTAATTCCTCCGCTTTGCCTCTTTCCTCCGTAGCACCCCGGTTCTCCCGGGACTGCGGGACAAGTTTATTCTCTCTTCCCCCCTCCAGCTCTTCTCACCCTTAAAGGCAGCTCTTGCTCGCTCCTCCTGCTTCTCGGAGGATCCAAACTTCGGTCATGGGGAATGAGGCGCTCTCCCCGCTCCCGGCTGGGGCCGTTCCGGGTCCCAGCTGCCCCTACAGTCTTGCGGGTGGAAGTGAACTAACCTCGGGCCCGGCTCTCTCTCCACAGATGGGTTTCCCAATGAAGAAGATGTTGCTGTTATCACTCACCTTTTTGGCCTTTGCCTCGTGCTGCAACGCTGCTTACCGCCCCAGTGAGACCCTTTGTGGTGGGGAGCTGGTAGACACCCTCCAGTTTGTGTGTGGCGACCGCGGCTTCTACTTCAGTAAGTGGCTCTCCGGGGATGGGGGGAGGGTCCGGGGCAGGCTGGTGAAAGGTTCTGGAACTAGGCTGGAGGGCTGGGGGCCCGGGGACTCCCCCAGAGGCTGCCCTCTGCAAGGGCTACTCCATCGACGTAGGTTCGCTGCTGGCTATGGGTGGGAAAGAGCCGGTCTTCCCTGAGTTGGGGCTGGCTTGCTGCCTCGCTCCTTAGCCAGCGCTAGCGAGCGCCCGTTGGCCAAGCCCTTTCTTCGGCACGGTGTAGGGGGCAGAGGGGAAAGGGCGTTCTTCCTGGGGGCTTCCGCCTTTAGTCCAAAGCGGGCTGCGCACACACAGAGATTTGGCCCCGCTTTTGGATGGGCGAGGTCGCCCGGTGATGGGGGTCGGTCTCTCTCTGTGAGCTGATGGGGAGGATGGACTTCAGGTAGGTGGCCTTTCCCATCAGCCAACTTGGAACTAGCTCCGGCACTCGGCGGACGAGGTGAGTGCTTTTGTAAATGAAATGCGAATTGTATTTAGATGGGCCCCGGGCCCTGGGCTTCGGCTCTGGGAAGCCGGGGAACTCTGTGGGCGTGGGGGACGCCCCCCACCGAGCCCGCGGGGTCTCCCTCCTGGCCAGAGCCGCCCAGCTCTTGGCTAGGTGAAAGTTAGTTCCAGGAAAAGGGGGTTGGGACAAGCTGCGGGATGGCTTAGTGCGGGGGATGGCTTAGTGCGGGGATGGCTTAGTGCGGGGATGGCTTAGTGCCGCCGGCTTACCTGTAGGCGTGGAAGCTCGGCTTGTGAAGTGAATGTGAAGGAAACCGGGGCGGGGAGGCTCTGCGCGGACGCTCAAGTTAGAGCGACCTGAAGCGCTGGAGCAGATCCCGCTGCGGATGGAGGAGCGGCGCTTCTTGAGGGCGTCCTCGCCCCATCGGGGCTTCCTCAAACCTAATTCCCCCGAAACGAGGGGCCTTATTCGGACCCCAGTCCGCGGCCGTAAGCCGCTGAGACGCTGAATCAAATCCCTGCGAGAAACTCCGCGGCGGAGGCACCTTTTTGTCTGCGCTCCCGGCGCCCCGCAGAGCTGCTATAGAGATGCAGGAATGGGGAGAGGCCCGGCTCGGGAGGGGCGCTCCCTCTCCCCTGGGCTCCGCCTGTCTCTATCTCGGGCTCCCTATCACTCTGTCCCGCTCCCGCTTTGTCCCCCCGCGCCGCCCCCCGCCGCCTCCGGTCCCCAGCGAGCGCAGCCTCCCGCCGCCTCCGGTCCCCAGTTCTTCTGTCCCCGTCTCTGTCTCCTCTCTCCATCGCTCTCTCTTTGCCGGTCTCTTTTCCTGTCTCCATTTCCCGGTCTGCCTATCTCTGCCTCTCTGCCTCCCCTTATCTCTGTATGTGCTTCTATCTCCGGCTTTCCTGAGCTCTACCTCCCTGTCTCCCCATCGCCTGGTGTCCCTGCGCCTTCTGCTCAAACGCCTCTCAAGGACACTCTCCTTTCTTTGTCTTGGTCCCTGTCTCTGCCTCTCCTTCCTTTCTTGGGCTCCCTGGCTGCTCTGGAAAGGGAAGCGATCATCTCCTATGGAATGGCGATTGCTAGACTCTCTCTGTCTGTCTCTGTCTCTCTGTTTCTCTTTCTTTCACATACAGTCTCCTTCTGTTTCTATCTCTCCCGATCTCTAGCTGTCTCTTCCTCTCTGTTTCTCTCTCTGTCTCTGTCTCTCTTTCACATACGCACACAGTCTCACTCTCTCTCTGTCTCTCTCTCTGTGTCTGTGTCTGTCTCTGTCTCTCTCTCCCCCCCTCTCTCTGTCTCTCTCTCTCTCTCTGTCTCTGTCTGTCTCTCTCTGTCTCTCTCTCTCTTTGTCTCTCTCTGTGTGTCTCTGTCTCTGTCTCTTCTCTCTCTTTGTCTCTCTCTGTCTCTCACTCTGTTTCGGTCTCTGTGTCTCTGCCTCTCCCTGCTCCCCCATCCGTCCTCTCCTATGGGGGATCATGTAAATGGGGCAGAGGTGGTGTTGGAGCCCAGAGGGGCCCCCCAAAGCGTCCTGGGCACGAGCCCTCAGCCAGAGAATAGTGAGGGAGCCTGGCTCTTTTAACTGATGGTTCTTGGGGCAAATCCCTCCCTTTCCCGGGACTCAGTTTCCTTTTTTTGTAAAATGAAAGCACCGTGAGACTTGGGGGAAGTATTTCTGAGGGGCCAAATGGGCGGCGGCAGTGTTGCTCGCCGGCATAGAACCTTCTGCTGCCCCCTGCCCTCCCCCCCTTTCCCCTAATGAATAGGGTCCTGCTGCACCTCTAGGAATATCTTGGGAACTTAGCCTCCCTCCCTGAGGAGGCAGGGCTCCTCTCCATGCCAGCCATGCCCACCGTCCTGGCCGAGTCTCTCCAGGGAGGCGGGGAAGGGAGGCAGCCCGCCGCAGGAGGGGGTGGGGCGGAGGGAGCCGGGGCTTCTTTATAAACAGCTCCCGTTTCCTCCTCCCCAACAGCTGATAAGAATTGCGCTCGCGCCCCGGGTGCTGACGGGGCACATTCTTGGGCTCCGCGGCCGCACACAATAATACCGGCAGCGGGCCGGGACCTGGGGGCGGCGCGGGGGCGGGGATGGCGAGGGGTCTGTGGCTGAGGCGGCGGCGCGGAGGAGGGGGCAGGGCTGGGGGCGGAAGGTTTTCTCTGACGGAGCTGCTCCCGCTCCATCCATCGGGATCCGTGTGTGAGCCGCACTCGGCCTTGCTGCTTAAGGGACCCCGCCAGGCAGGGCTGCATCCCACCCCTCCCCCACTTTCACCCGCAGGCCCCTCTGCACCCCACACCTCGGTCCTTCCTTGTCGTTCTCTGAGCGTCTCCCCCAGTGCTTAGCACAGTGCTCTGCACACAGTAGACGCTTAATAAAGGCTGCGGGGTTGGATCGAGTGATTTAGCGCCTGCTGTGTGCACAGCACTGGGCCAGGCTCGCTATTGCGGGATAAAGAGTCCAAGGCTTGCCCTGGGGGCTCCACAGCCCACCTCTGCTCCCCCACCCCCTTCCCTCCCCCCCTCCTGCTTGTGAGAAAGGCAGCCCCGGCTCTGGTCAGTGTTAGTGGGGAGCCCCTCTTTTGCGCCCTCAGACCCGGCCTCCGGCCTGGGGGGGGGGGGGCGGTGCTTCCCACTTTCCCTTCTCCTTAAGAAGGAAGAAACTCAGTCCTTGGAGGTGGGGGCTGGGCAGGGAGGGAAGGAGCCAGCCAGGGGCAGATGGAGGGAGAGGAGCCCGGACCCTCGAGGGTGAGGGAGAGGATGGGGGGAGAGAGGGATTGGGGATTGTTTAAGGCGACTCACTCCTCCCCTCCCGTCTTCTTCCTCGCCCTCCTTGGCGACTGCCCCCGGCACCTCTCCCAGGCAGGCAGGGCCAGCCAGACCCGAGGGGGGCGTAGGCGGGTGGGCACCGGAGAGCCAGGGGTCCCTTCTGGGCGCCCGCAGCCCCCTGGCTTGCCTGAGGGTGCAGTAGCTGGGGGGGCTGCGCCTGGGCTCTGGTTGTGGGGAAGCGGCCGGAGAGGGTTCCTGAAGCTTAGCGGGCACCCCTAGGATGTGGTTCTCAAGGGGACGCGGTTCCTCGTGGCCTAGGCTCTCCCCAAGTTTTGCCTTCCTCCTGTGCCCCCGTCAGGGCCTCAGTTTCCCTCATAGGAGACTCCCTAGGATGGGGCCCTTGGGGGCTTCACCTCCAGTTGTCCTGTGTGGTCTTGGGCAAGTCACTGGATCTGTTTAATCTTCTTCCTAAGGCAGAGGCCAGATCAGTGGCTTCCACTGGAAAATGTGCTGGGGGCACATTCTTCGGGAACCTCTGTGCTGTTCTATTCTTGGGTGACTCCTCCTCCTCCTCCTCCTCCTTTTCCTCCTTCTCTTCTTTCTCCTCCTCCTTTTCCTCCTTCTCTTCTTTCTCCTCCTCCTTTTCCTCTTTCTTCTTCCTCCTTCTCCTCCTCCTCCTTCTCTTCTTTCTCTTCCTCCTTCTCTTCTTTCTCCTCCTCCTTTTCCTCCTTCTCTTCTTTCTCCTCCTCCTTTTCCTCTTTCTTCTTCCTCCTTCTCCTCCTTCTCCTCCTCCTTCTCTTCTTTCTCCTCCTTCTCTTCTTTCTCCTCCTTCTCCTCCTCCTCTTTCTTCTTCCTCCTTCTCCTTCTCCTCCTCCTCCTCTTCTTTCTCCTCCTTCTCTTCTTTCTCTTCCTCCTTCTCTTCTTTCTCCTCCTCCTCTTTCTTCTTCCTCCTTCTCCTCCATCTCCTCCTCTTCTTCCTCCTTCTCTTCTTCCTCTTCCTTCTTCTCTTCTTTCTCCACCTCCTCCTCTTTTTCCTCCTTCTCTTCTTCTTCCTCCTTCTCTTCTTCCTCTTCCTCCTTCTCTTCTTTCTCCTCCTCCTCTTTCTTCTTCCTCCTTCTCCTCCACCTCCTCCTCTTCTTCCTCCTTCTCTTCTTCCTCTTCCTCCTTCTCTTCTTTCTCCTCCTCCTCCTTCTTTTCCTCCTCTCAGAGCTTCCACAGAGTTTGGCCCAGGACTGTGCACCCAGCAGGAGTCAATGCATGCTTGGCCCATTGACCCTAGGGATTTGGCTGGTGGCAGCCGGTAGCAGGGGCTGTCTCCCCTGGCTCTCTGGGCCTCCGGCCTCAGTTTCCCCCCTGCGTCTCAGGCTGACGGGCTCCCCCTCCTCCCTGCAGGTCTTCCCGGCAGGCCTCTGAGCCGCGTGAGCCGCCGCCTGAACCGCGGCATCGTGGAAGAATGCTGCTTCCGCAGCTGCGATCTGGCCTTACTGGAGACCTACTGCGCCACCCCCGCCAAGTCCGAGCGAGACCTGTCAGCCTCCATGATGGTGCTCCCGGTAAGTGCCCGGAGACTCCTCACCATGGCCAGAAGCCAGACGCAAAGAGAGGGGGAGCAGGGTCCTCCCAGCTCCAGTCCTCAGGCCCCGGGTACACGCCGGCCCCCACAGGCCCCGGGCACGGCCCGCCTCCCTCGCCCCCCTGCCCGGCGGAGCGCCAGCTCCCCAGGCAGGGTCCACGCCTGAGCTGCCGCAGAAGGGCCCCCTGGGAGGCGGGAGGCCTGAGAGGGCGGCTCAGGCCTCCTGCCTCCCGGGGGGTCTGCCCCCCTTCCCCATCCTCCCCCCTTCCAAACTGTCCTCACCCAAGGCTTCCACCTTCCCAGCACCAGCCGATTCCTTCAGCAATGTCCCCTGGAGCTCCCGGGTGCCCTGTGGGTGCCCGCCGTGGCCTTTGCCAGCCATGTTCCTCCTCTGAATCCGACTTTCCTCTTGCCAATGGGGACAGGGGTGTCCCGGCCTCGGGGGGTGGTTGTGAGAACAAGAACGAGCAGAGATGGGACTGGCGTGGGGGGGCGGCAGGGGCCCCGGAGCCACCCGATGGGCCCTGGCTCGATGGAGCGAGCGGACAGATCCGTCCACTGACCGGCAGGGAGGAAGATGGCGGATCTGCTGATCTCCCGCTCTCCGAGGCTCTCTGGGAGCCATCTCTGGCCCTTGCAGTTCTCTCCGCTTGGTCCCACAATCGGGAGGCGGGGGTCTCTGGGGGTGGGCGGGTGGGCGCCAGGAGGGCAGGCCCTGGGTCTCTGCCCTCACCCCCCGTGCCCCTCGCCGTGCAGCCCCCCCCCCCCCAGCCGGGTCCGGCCGCTCCGAGCCCCGGCCTCCGGCCGTCCCCAGTAGCTCCCAAGGCTGGCGCCCGGGAAGACCCGCCGGTCCTGACCACGGCTCCTGCTGGCCTCGGCCCGGCCCGGCGCGGCTCTTCACGCCAACTCTGCTCTCTTCCTCCCCCCTTCCCCTCCCGCCCTCAGGAAAACTTCCCTAGATACCCTGTGGGCAAGTTCTTCAAGCTTGACACCTGGCAGAAGTCCGCCCACCGCCTCCGGAGGGGCCTGCCTGCCCTCCTCCGTGCCCGCAGGGACCGCCTCAGAGCCCAGGCGCTGGAAGCGATCAGAGAGGCCCAGCGTCACCGTGCCCTGATCGGCCTGCCCAGCGAAGACCCCCTGCGCTCGGACGCCTCCTCCGCAAAGGCGGCGCGCCCGCAGTAATGCGCGCCGCTCTGCCCCTGGGATGACTTCTCTTCATGGCTCTCTCCTCTCCACCAATTCGGCCTCTATTTCCAAAGCTTTCTTCGTCTTCCCCCCGCCGCCCCCCTCCCGCCACGCCAAGGGGCTCTGAGGGGCTGCCCCCACCCCTGGCAGCGCCTCTTCCCCATCACGTCGGGAGGATGTCCTTGAGCCCAAAGCCCCCCGGGCTCAGCGGCGTCCCCCCCTCCGGCCGGGCCCGCCCTCAGTCAGATTGGCCTTGGACTGCGGCGGGGCGCCCAACCACAGCGGCCGGAGCCGGGAGCTCCCCGAGCTGGCCACCCCCAGACGTGAGGGACCCCCGAGCCCCCCCGGGGACTCTCCCCATGGGCTCCAGACCACCTTTGAACCAACCTCATGCTCGCTGCTCCTTTCCCATCTTCCATCCCCGAGGAGGAGCCCCAGCGCAGGTTCCTGCCCCCGCAGCCTCAGGGAGGGAGAGGCAGAGAGGAGGCTGAAAGCGGGGGCAGGAGCGGGCGGGGGCCACGGTGAGGGCGCCCCCGGCCCAGACCCTTAGTCATCTCGGCGCAAGAGCCGCACTGGCCGGTCCCCGGGACCCCGTGCTCCTCCAGCCGCGCGGTCGTGGTGCTAAAGTCAGCTGGCCGGACAGAAGGGGGAGGACACCTCATCCCGGGAGCCCAAGCGCGGGCCCTGCCCCGGCGGCGGCCGGCTTCTCCCTCAGAGACCGGCGCGAGTGCGGCTCTCGCTCCCGCTTCTGGGGCGCTCTGGTGGGCGGCTCTTCCACACTCACTCACACACACTCAGTCACACCCGGTCACACTCACACACACACACTTACAGTAACACTCACTCAGTCACACTCACACACACACACTTACAGTAACACACACAGTCACACACACACTCAGTTACACTCACACTGTCTCACACACACTCACACTGTCACACTCACACACACTCAGTTACACTCACACTCACAATGTCTCACACACACTCACACTGTCACACTCACACACTCACACACACCCAGTCACACTCACACAGACACACTTACAGTCACACTCACTCAGTCACACTCACATACAGACACACTTACATTCACACAGTCACACACTCACACACACACACTCACTTACAATAACACACTCTCACACTCTCACACTCGCTCCCACACCTCCAGGAAGAGCCCCCGAAGCTGGAGACACCGAGCGCCCGCAGGACCAGGGAGCCAAGAGCCCGTCCCACCCGGCATTCTCGCCGCCCTGGCACGGCCCCCCTTGCGCTTCCCCCTCCCCCTCGGAGCTCCCGCCAGCCCCTCCTCTCACGCAGCAGGTAGCCTTTTCCATAGCTTTCTGTGGTGCCGCTCTGTATCGTCCTGCACCCACAAAAACCGGTCTCTCGGCCTCCATTCCCCCCCCGCCCCCACCCCCAGCACCTCTCGTCCCCTCCCCCCGCCCTCCCCTGGCCCTGCCCCTTCTCGAAAGGTTGTGGGCCCGGCCAGGCCGAGGGTGGGCCGGAGGGAGGAATCCCACCTTTAAGCCCCTTTTCTTAAGGCTGGGATTCCTCCTCTTGGGGCAACCAGAGCCAGAGCCGGGGGTGGCCGAGGCTCCACCATTTTGATTCGGACCATTTGGCCGCGGGCCCAGGCTGAGGAGGCATTACCTCCTGGGGGTGCGCGCCGACCCCCCCCTCCCCGAGGGGGGCAGGCGGGGCGAGAACCAGAACCTGCCCCTCGCCTGGGCTTCCAAATCCCCCCCAAAGAGCCAGCCAGTCGCCGGCCTCCAGGCCCGCCCTTCCCAGCCCGAGGGCAGGCCGGCAGCCCCCCTCCCAGCCCCTCCCTCAGTGCACCATTGAGCCAATACATGCCGGAACAGAGCGGCACTCTCAGAAGCAGGCACTCTCAGAAGCAAACCACAGACCGTACAACAGCCGCCACGCTTGGGGACGCCGGCTCCTCTTATTTATTTCCTGACCGAGGGATGTGGCAGCGCGAGGAATGAGATTGGTCCAAAGCGGAGGCGGGAGAGGCGGCCGAGGCCCCCGGAGGGCCCCGGACCCCCAGACCGGGACCCTCCGGCCGCCCGCAGCTTCCTCCCAGAGCCCTCCAGCTCCTTCCCAAAGAGAGCTCCCGCGCCCACAGGCGGCGGGAGCACGTGCAGGAGCAGGCAGGGCCAAGGGGAGGGAAGGGGGGGTGGGTTGGGAGGGGGAAGTTTTTATTTTTGGGAGAGCGGGAATTCCGAGAGTCATGAACGAATCGCAGATTGCAGCTCTAAAACCCAGGGGCGCAAATTTTCAAATTTTATTAACTTTTTTCTCACTGGGGTATTTTTTCCTTCTCTTTTTGGTTTTGTTTTGTTTTGTTTTGTTTTGTTGTTTGTTGTTTGTTTGTTGTTGGTGTTTTTTTTTTTTTTTTAAGGCAACGTAGTTTTGCTTTAAGGCAAGCACCAAACAGCTTGGATAGTTTTTGCTTTGAACCAAAAAAATAATAAAAACAAAAATAAAAGTTAAAAAAAAATTTAAAACAATAAAAAACCCAAAAAAAGGGGAGGCTTAAAGCAACCCCCAAAGATACTCAAATGTCATCTCAAGGGTGGCCTGGCCCCTTCCAGAGTATCCCTCTTGCTGCCTCCTCATATATTTGCATATAATCAATTTTTTCTTATTATCCTTACTTAGGCTGAGAGCCAGTGCTGGGGGGCGCGCCCCCCAAGGTACCAGGAAGGGGATGTCTCCCGCAGGGACAGCCCAGGCCTCCTCCATGGCCCCCAGAGATCTGCTGGAAATCCTTGCTTCTGTTTCTTTTCTTTTCCTTTATCGCTTTCTCCAGCGCTCTGGGCCGAGAGCCCGCTCGGGGCTCCCTGGGCGAGACTGTGGAACACCGTGACTGTCCTGAGGGTCGTGCGGGTGGGGGGCCCGACCAGGAGCCAGGGAGCAGAGCTGAGCTCCTGGGGCCCAGAAGGTTTTCCCGGAAGGACCGTGGCCCCCGTGTCCACCCTGGGGAGCCTGCCACGGTCTCCGGCGGAAGCGCCCGCGGGGGGGAGAGATCTCGTCCCAGAAGCCGCTCGCGACACTGACCTTTTCCGTGTTTCGCTGGCGGGTCGCCTCGGACCCCTCGTGGGGGCTCTGGTGGCCGAGCCGCCGGGTCCGGGGCGGGGGACGGGCGACTGACCCGAAGCTTTTTCCACCTGCGTTGGTCTTCGGGTCAGCGGCTCCGCGGGACGCCTCCCTCCTCCGGCGGGCCAGGGGCTCCTGGGAGGGAGGGCCCTTCGGGGCGGGGGCTCCCAGACAATGGCAGACCCGGCCTGGATCGCGGGAATGGTGGAGGGGAACGCCAGTGATTAAAGTCGAAATTGTCTCAGCAAAACCTGGGCATTAATTGGGCACCAATTGGCTTCTTCTAAAACCCGATTAAAGTAACAACCCGACCATCGCTCTGCTGAGGCGGCTTCCGGGTCCCTCAAAATCTGGAACATTCGAGCTTCAATTGGGCACCTTCGGGTTATCGATTGGCTTCTGAAACCCGAGAAAATCCTTTAAAAAACCCAACCAACCAAACCTGGCAGAGGGAGCAGCGACCCGGGTAACAGAGCCCGACGCCCACTGGCTGTCCAGAGTCGGGGACGATTTTGGACCAAAGCGACGTCCACCCTCTGCTCTTGGGCGGCAGCTCCACCGATTCCCAGCGTCCTCCGCCGGGCGCCCCGCGCCGCGCGCTCACCACCGTCGCCACAGCGAGGACGCCCCCGGCCGTCGGAGCGCTCCCCACGGCCCGACGTCCCCGGTCCCCGCGGCAGATCCTTCCTGGCCGACCCCCGTCTCCGCCTGGTCTCGGGTCAGAGGCTGCTGGAAGACCCGGAGGGAGGACCTTCCTCTCCTGCTTCTGCCACCGTCGCCCGAAGACCACTGAACTTGGGGGTTCCCTACTTGCTATTGGCTTCTGTTTTGTACAACAGGGGGTGGGAGGGAGATATTGTATCGGGGTTCGTGGGTTCATTTATGTTTGCTCGCTTGATTAATACGCAAAACTTTCTCTTCTCAAGTTTTGCGAATGTTATACTTTGCATTATCAATAAAGCTACCAGTTATTCTCACCCTCAGGCCCCGGCTCCCCTTTTTCCTCCTGGGATCCTTGGGGGGAGGAGGGGAATGGCAAGGGGGGGCACGGGGGACAGAGTGAGACCCCTCGGTGGGAAGGGGACACGGGGGACAGGGTGAGACCCCTCGGTGGGAAGGGGGCACGGGGGACAGGGTGAGACCCCTCGGTGGGAAGGGGACACGGGGGACAGGGTGAGACCCCTCGGTGGAAGGGGACACGGGGGACAGGGTGAGACCCCTCGGTGGGAAGGGGACACGGGGGACAGGGTGAGACCCCTCGGTGGGAAGGGGACACGGGGGACAGGGTGAGACCCCTCGGTGGGAAGGGGGCACGGGGGACAGGGTGAGACCCCTCGGTGGGGAGGGGACACGGGGGACAGGGTGAGACCCCTCGGTGGGAAGGGGACACGGGGGACAGGGTGAGACCCCTCGGTGGGAAGGGGACACGGGGGACAGGGTGAGACCCCTCGGTGGGAAGGGGACACGGGGGACAGGGTGAGACCCCTCGGTGGAAAGGGGACACGGGGGACAGGGTGAGACCCCTCGGTGGGAAGGGGGTGTCCTGCCGTGCTCCTGCCCAGACACATCCCAGCAGAGTGTTCCGAGCCTTTGCTGGACTGGAAGCTGGGCGGGGCAGCTCTGCTGGCCTTTACCAGTTGCCTTCTAGGCCGGGGGTTCTTTCTCCCAGAGCTCCCCCAAAGCCCACTTCATCCTCCCCTGGCTGGGCCCCGGGGCCACTCCCTCCGAGAACCCAGCCGGCCTCGGGCCTCCCCAGAAGCCTAAGAGACCCCGGGCCCACCAAGGCCGGGGGGGGGCTGGGGCCGGAGGCCGGGACGCCATTTTAGGCCAAGGCCGGTGTGAAAGAAAGAAAATGGCGGCTGCGGCCCCGCAGGAAGGAGAGGGGCCCGGGGCCTCCGGGGGAGGGCCGAGGCGCTGGAGGCGAGACGGATGGTGGGGGCGGGGAGCCGGGGGCCTCCTGCAGTGCCCAGCTCTTCAGGGGAGGGTCCACACGGAGCAGGTCCAGATGGCGGGGGATGTCGAAGGCCTGATGGATGGATGGGAATTTGAGCGGGGAGCCATGGGAGGCTCTTGGACACGGCGGGAGCAGGTCCGTGCTTCGGGCGCATTCCCCCCACAACTTTTGTGGGCTGTCTATGGGGGCAAGGGCCGAAGGTCATGGTAGAAGGAGGCTGGGGGGGGCTTTGCATGACCTTTGCCCCCAGTTCTCCCTCTGCCCTCCCCCCAGCTCAGCCTCCCCAAGGCCCAAATAACAGCCGGGACCCGAGGGCAGCGGGGGGTGAGGGGGCAGCCTGAGTTCATACAGAGCGTAGCCTGAGGGTTCTCGCAGCGCCCCAAAGCCGGGGGGTCCGGCCCCGAACTTCACCCCGGCCCAGCCGCTCCCCGGTGCTGAGGGCACCGAGACCCCCCGCTTCTGCCTCCTTCCTGGCCCCGGCCCCCGTCTCTCTCCCACCCCGGCTCCTCCCTCAGGTCCGCACCCTCCCGATTCGTCCCGGGCCCAGGGCTTCTCCCAGAGCTCCCCGGGGCCCTCTCCCGGCCGCTCCCTCATCCCCAGGCCTCCTGCTCCTCCCTCCCGAGCGGCTGGTCCCGGGAGCCCCCTCCCCCTCCCCCATTTCCGGGTCCTCTTTCTGCCATCACTGCCCAGCAATCCCTGCCCTTGGGCCAGACCTCGGGGTCCCAGACTCGGGGGCTTCCCTCAGCTTTCTCTCCCCCGGGCACACAGACCTCCCGGCCTCCTGGGTTCTCCGCCAGGTAAACCACAGGCGCTTATTAAGTGCTTCCTTACCAGCCGGGCCTGGTCCCCACCCAACGGGGAGGAGAAGGAAGGGGGGATGTGGAGGAAGAAGCAGGGGGGCCCGACCCGGGGCTGGGGGAAAAAGGCCAGAAAGTAGGACCCTGAGCAGGAGGGGGGCGGGCGTGGCCCTGAGGGGTCCCCGAGGGAGAGCCCGGGGGAGGTGCGGCCGCTTCCCTGCTCCGGGACCTTTCCCCGTTTCCCTTCTCCATCTTTTCCTGGGCTCGCTGGTAACCCTGTTACTCTTGGTCACCAGGGACCCGTCTCCCCTGCACCGCTATTGTCTCCTCCCTTCCCTCTCACCTCTGGAGAGCCGCAGCTCCCGGATCTATTCCTTAGCATCCTGCTAAGCCCAGTCCCGGAGCCCCCTTCATTTACCTCCTTCACTTCTGGTTGTTCTGGGACCACCTCTGGCATGAACACGGGACCAACCCCCACCCTCCCCCCCACTGACCCCACTGACCAACTGCCAGACCGACCGACTGACCAACTGACTGACCAACTACAGGACTGACTGACTGACTGACCGACCGACTGACCAAGTGACTGACCAACTACAGGACTGACTGACTGACTGACCGACCGACTGACCAAGTGACTGACCAACTACAAGACTGACCTACCGACCGACTGACCAACTGACCAACTGACTGATCAACCACAGGACTGACTGACCGACCTACTGACCAACTGACCAACTGACTGATCAACCACAGGACTGACTGATTGACCAACTACAGGACTGACCAACCAACTGACTAACTGACTGACCAACTACAAGACTGACCGACGGACCGACTGACCAACTGACCAACTGACTGACCAACTACAAGACTGACTGACCGACTGACCAACTACAGGACTGACTGACTGACCGACTGATTGACCAACTGACTGACCAACTACAGGACCGACTGACTGACTGACCAACTGACTGACCAACTACAGGACTGACTGACTGACTGACTGACCAACAGACTGACCAACTGACTGACCAACTACAGGACTGACTGACCAACTGACCAACTACAGGACTGACTGACCAACTGACCAACTACAGGACTGACCAACTGATTGACCAACTACAGGACTGACTGACCGACTGACCAACTGACTGACCAACTACAGGACTGACTGACTGACTGACCAACTACAGGACTGACTGACTGACTGACCGACCGACTGACCAACTGACTGACCAACTACAGGACTGACTGACTGACTGACCGACCGACTGACCAACTGACTGACCAACTACAGGACTGACCGACCGACTGACCAACTGACTGACCAACTACAGGACTGACTGACTGACTGACCAACCGACTGACCAACTACAGGACTGACTGACCTACTGACCAACTACAGGACTGACTGACTGACCGACCGACTGACCAACTGACTGACCAACTACAGGACTGACTGACCGACTGACCAAGTACAGGACTGACTGACCGACTGACCAACTGACTGACCAACTACAGGACTGACTGACTGACTGACCAACTACAGGACTGACTGACTGACCGACCGACTGACCAACTGACTGACCAACTACAGGACTGACTGACCGACTGACCAACTACAGGACTGACTGACCGACTGACCAACTGACTGCCCAACTACAGGACTGACTGACCGACTGACCAACTGACTGACCAACTACAGGACTGACTGACTGACTGACCAACTGACTGACCAACTATAGAACTGACTGACCGACTGACCAACTACAGGACTGACTGACTGACCAACTGACTGGCCAACTACAGAACTGACTGACTGACTGACCAACTGACTGGCCAACTGCAGGACTGACCCCCCTTCTGCCCCTTCTCCAGATCCCCCACAATGTCCTTCCTTACTTGGGCCCAGAACTGGACCTCATGCTCCTGCTGAGATCTGACCCGGGCTGAGGGCTCTCTCGCTGCAGTCCAGGACTGAAGTGGCTTTGGGGCCGCCATGTCCCCGATCTCTGAGCCCCCTCCTCAGACCCTGATGACTACCCCACCCCCTCTAACTGGAATTCCCAGCTGGAAGGCAATCACCCCTCGCAGGCTCAGGGCACTGTCGCCCCCGAGAGGAAGCCAGGGTTGGGGGCACCAAGGAAAGGGCCCATGGGAGTATGAGGCTACCGAGGAGGCCTTAAATGCCCAGAGCCCAAGCCTGTGGACGAGGAGGGACCACGGAGGTGTCCGGTCCAAGCTGGGTCTGACCGAGAAGGGCTCCCGGGCCCCGGGGAAACCTCCGGGGAGGCAGAGCCCGGAGCTCTCGGGAGCGGCTCGGAGTGTCCTTGCTGTCGGCCGTCCGGGCGGCTTGCCCCACTGCATGTCCCTCAGACCCCTGACACACGACGTGTCCAAAATGGCGCCGTCGCCCCCCGTCTGCCTCCCTTCCCCCCCAGGGCTTCTCCCCTTCCCGGATCCCCTCTACCCTCAGAAGGCTCCCCCAGCCGAGGGTCCGCATCGACCCCTCACTCTCTCTCGCGCTCCCCCCAAACCCAAGCGGGGCCTGCTCTGTGCTTTCTCCCTTCTCTAGTCCGGCCCAGCCCCTGCTGCAGACCCTTCATCCCACTCCTGCATCACCGCGGCCCCCCTCCCGCCCCTTTGTTCTCCGGGGCAGACCCCCCCACGCAGCCCGTCCGGCCCTTGCCTGGGGGTCAGTCACTCCCCACGTCCTCAGGGAGGGTCCCCGAGCCGGCAGGGCCCCGGGGTGAGGAGGCCTCGGGGAGCACGGTCTCCCTCATTAGGGCTGAGCCTCGCGGCCCCGCTCCATCCGGGCAGCCAGTGAGGGCCTGTTTGTGTGCTTCGTGACCCACATTTGGGCCTTTTTTTCTGAGCAGAACAAAGCCCAAGACAAGGGAGCCCCACCCCCACCCCATCCCACCCTCGCAGACAGAAACAATCTGTTTACACTGGCAAAGCAAAACACCGGCTCCCTCCCTCCTCCCTCCCTCCCCCTCCCTCCTCCCTCCCGCCGGCCCCAGCTTCTCCTTGAGGCCCCGGGGCCCCTGTGCGTGGCCGGGGGGGTCCAGGCCCTGGGAGGGGGCGCGCGGGGCCCATGCTCAGGCCGGGGTCCCCCCCGGATGCTCAGATGCCCCCTGGGAGGGCCGGGATGCTTGCCAAACACCTCGGGCGTGTTTGGGGGCAAAGAGAGAACGTCAGCCCCTGGCTAGTGGCCCCCTGGCCCTGCCTGCCCGCGTTTGGATTGGGAGGCCCTGGGTTCCAATCCTGGCTTTGCCGTTTCCTGGTCATTCCCAGGAGCCTCAGTTTCCCCACCTGTAAAATGAGGGGCTTCCCTTCCCTCTTGGGATTCTGAGCCCCCTCCCTCCCTTCCCTTCCCCCATCCCTCCCCCACTTCCCACTCCGGATGTTGTAAGGGAGGGAAGGCAGCCCAGACTGGGGGGCTGGGGCCGGACTGGGGGGCCGGGGCCGGACTGGGGGGCCGGGGCCGGACTGAGGGGCCGGGGCCAGACTGGGGGGGCCGGGGCCGGACTGGGGGGCCGGGGCCGGACTGGGGGGCCGGGGCTGGCTCGGCTTCAGGGGCCGCCAGGAGGAGACTGAGGCTGGGAAACGGGGGCAGGAGCAGGACGCTCCTGGGGGGCACTCGCCACACTCCATGGAAGCCCCACTGAGAAGCCGGGCCGAGGTCGGCGAGATTCTGGCGATCGGGGCCCTCACCTCCATCAGTACCAGATGTGGTCCAGAGCAGGAATTCCAGCTATTTCGTGGCCGGGGCCCAAGCCTTCGGTCCGGTCCCGCTGATAAGATCTGCAGGCAGGCCGGGGGTGGGGCTGGGGCGGGTGGGGCTGAGGGGGCGGGCCCCCCGGGCCCATAATCAGGGAAGAGGGTCTGGGGGGGGTCTCTGCCGGTCCCCCGGCCTGGCCCACACCGGAGGCCTTAGAGTCGGACCGAAGTCCTGCCTCAGACATCAGCGGGCTGCCTGGGTGAGCCGGCTAACCTCAGTGTTCTCATCTGTAAAGTGGGGCTAAAGATGGTGTCAGTCAGTGGACAGAAAACGCTTCCACGAGCTTACCAGCGGTGAAGCTCCTCATGGGCTTGAGAAAAATGGTCCAGAAAAAGTTGGAGAACCTCTCCCTGCAGGAAGCAGCACCCCTGGAAAGGAGGACATCCCCCCGGGGAGAGGGAGCTCGCTCCCTGTTAGGGAGCCCCCTGTGGGAAGCTGAAACTCCCTCCCGTGGGTCTGCGGTCACATCCCAGAATCTGGGGGCGGCTCATCCGAACAGCTCTGGCCCCACCCAATCACATCCCTGCGTCCGCGTGGGTCAGCGGGGGAACCTGCCTGCTGGGAGAGGGCTCCCGCCGTGTCCGACCACCTGGCAGCACCGGTCAGCCACCGAGGCACCTTGCCCATTGACAATGGACTTGGGGGGCCGTGGGGGTGCCAGCTTCCCAGCCCGTCCGCGGGGGCACCTTCCTGGGGCTCGGCGGGCCGTGCTCCCCCCCCTACCACCCACCCAGCCCGTCCGCGGGGGCACCTTCCTGGGGCTCAGTGGGCCATGCTCCCCCATCCCCCCCCGCCGCCCACCCAGCCCGTCCGCGGGGACACCTTCCTGGGGCTCGGCGGGCCGTGCTCCCCCATCCCCCCCCCACCACCCACCCAGCCCGTCCGCGGGGACACCTTCCTGGGGCTCGGCAGGCCGTGTGCAGACAAGTTGGAGCCTGCTCGGAAGTCAGGTCGGCACCTGAGGGAAGGTGCCGGGGAGGAGGAGGGGGAGCACAGAAGCCCCATCCTGCTTTCCCAGCAGGCCTTGCGCTGCTTCCCGGGCTCTGGAGAGTCTGGGGTGCAGGGGCGGGCAAACAGTCCCTTGGGGCAAACAGTCAGCTAATTATCCGGTCCTGCTCTGTCCCCCCATCTGCTCTTCAGGCCTCTCCCCGGGAGTCCCAGAATCCATGACAGAGGCGTCTCCAAGGCCCCGGGGCCTCCAGGACGTCACCCACAGGCCTCGGGGAGGCCCCGGCAGCTCATGGTCCGGCCGAGCCCTTGACCCAAGGACGGGAGCCGAGCAGCCCGCCCTCCAGCCTCCCTGAGGACCAAGGTGAAACAAGACTCTCTGGACTTGGTTTCCCCCTTAGTAAAATGAGCCAAGACCATCTGGTCGGATTGCTAGCCAGCACTGGGCCGGGTCCCGGACTAGAAGAAGGCAGAGGACCCCCAGGGAGCCCCCTCTACTGGGCAAGCGCCTGAGCCAGTGGCTTCCATGACATCGGGAGGGTGGGAGCGGCTGCCAGGACAGCACAGAGGCCAGAAGGGAGGATCTCCCAGTGCGGGGCATGGAGGGTCCCATGAAAGCAGCAGCCAGGAGGCTGGGGAGCACAGAGGTCAGGAAGCATGGAGGCTGGGGAGCACGGAAGCCGGGAAGCGCAGAGGTCGGGAAGCATGGAGGCTGGGGAGCGCGGCGGTCAGTTGAGTGGAGAAGATTAGACAGGGAGGAACCCCCAGCAGCCCCTCCCTTGGATCCCTCAGGGTGTGCTGCGGCAGGGGCACAAATTGGATTGGGGGGGGCGAGGAAGAGTAGAGCCAAGGATGACAGCCCAGACTTAAGCCTGAGGGATCCTGATGGCCTTGGAGGGCGGGGAGAGGCAGGGCCATGGGGCTGCAGATTCTGCCCGCTCTGGGCAGGCTGAGGTCAGGATGGCAAGAGGCAGCAGGAAGGGTGGGGCCGGGCAACGGTCCTGCCCCCGGGGGTGCTGACGAGCCCCTGAGGTGAGAGAGCCCCCCGGATGAGGAGCCAGGACAGAACCTCAGGGATTCCCCGGGACCGAGGCACTGCCAATGGAGATCCACTCGGAGGCTGAGGAGGAACGGTCAGATGGGGAGGAGGAGAGCTTGGGCGACTTGGGGAGCTCCCCCCACTGGGGACGCAGCCTTCTGCTCTAGAGGAGAGGCCGGGGCACGGCCCGGGGGGTCTCCACGGAAACCCCTCGGGCCCTCAAGGCCGTCTGTCCGTCTCCTCGTCTGCCCTGGGGAGCCCCGGCACCTCCGGGACTCCTTGGGAGGCTGGTGCCCTCCGGATCGTGACCCTCCTGACTAGTCACCGAGAGCCTCCTCCCCCCGAGCCCTCTCTGGCTCCCCTCCGCCCTGGCTGTCTCCTCCAGGAGCTTTCTGCCAACATGTGGTTGGTCATGGGGAGGGAATGAGCTCACCCTCCCGTCTTCTCGCTTGCACAACTCGGGCTTTGGCCGGCAGACCAGACCCGGTCGGACCCGGCCCTCCGTCCGGAGCCCATCTGCGCGGACCCTTGGGGCGCCACTAGGGTCGGTGGATGGATTTTGGAAGTTCTGTGAGCGTCAGGATTCCCTTGTTGTATTTTTACTTTATACAAATATTCACTCAATTCTTTTTTAAAATTGTTTTCTTTTCCTGGTTCTGCACAGATCTAATTTTTTAAAATACACATTTCTTTGTGAGTCATGTTGGGAGAGAAAAAAGCAGAACAGGGGAAACAATGAAAGGAAAAAAGCAGAACGGGGGGAAATGAGAGGAAAAAGCAGAACGGGGGCAAACAAGAGGAAAAAGCAAAAAAGGGGCCAACGAGAGGAAAAAGCAAAAAGAGGGGAAATGAGAGGAAAAAGCAGAACGGGGGCAAACGAGAGGAAAAAGCAAAAAAGGGGCAAATGAGAGGAAAAAAGCAAAAAGGGGGGAAATGAAAGGAAAAAAAGCAGAAGAAAGGATGAAAATGACCATGGTTTCGATGTCATTCTTCCAATAACATTGCTGTTTCTGTGCCCTTACTGAGAAGGTCCTGGGGGACCCCAGACCGGGAGCTCCAGCACACACAAGGGGAAGGACCCTTGGTCAAAGGCTTGGGGCAGGAAGGGAAGTGGAAGCAATGGGTACATGGGACTCCAGGTGGGGGGAGAGGAAAGGAAAGAGGCCAGAGGAGGTCACTTAAGGTCTCCAAGAAGCTGGCCATCCATTTGGGGGGGGGGCAGGGCCCGCGGATTTCAGGGGGAGGCTGGATCTCCTTCAGCTCTCAGAGCCTGGGACCTGATGACACCCCGGGCCTCTCCGTCTCTCTGCCTCAGTTTCCACTTTTATCTTGAGGAATTGCATCTGGCCTCCTGGCCAAAAGTGAGCCAATAAAATCTCATCATCAGACTGAAGATCAGATCCCAGGCCTGGAGACCCCTGGGGAGGCCCAGGAGGGGCGGAAGACCCTCGGGGAGGGTCACAGGGCCAGGAAGGGGCAGAGCTGGGACCACATGGATTCTCTCAGGCCCTAGTTAGGAAGACAGGCTGGGAGGAGGTGGGCTCCCTCGAGCTAGGCCCTAAGATTAATATGGGAGAAGGAGACAGCAGAGACAGGGGCAGGGGCAGGGGCAGGGACAGGGGCAGGGGCAGGGACAGGGGCAGGGACAGGGGCAGGGGCAGGGGCAGGGGCAGGGGCAGGGGCAGGGACAGGGGCAGGGGCAGGGGCAGGGGCAGGGGCAGAGGTGCCCAGAGAGAAGCCTCAATTTGGTTCAGATGCACCAGCTTCCCTCGTTCCCGCTTCGTGGTGACATTTGGCCCAGGCTGCTGTGCTGGAGCCTCTGGGCCCGGCCCCAGCCCCCTCTCCCATGGGGCACCAGGTAATCCTGGCGGAGCACACAAATCTTCGATCCCATGGAAACCCAGCTGGCTGGGCAGAGATCGGGCTCTAATACCCTGTGCAATTCCAGGAAGCTCATTCCAAAGGCCTGGGCACGGACGCCAGGGGCCCCGACGTGCCGCCTTCAGGCCGGGCTGTTCCCGGGCCGGCGTCGCCATGGGGACAAGAGGATTCCCAGAATCAGGGACCACTTTGTTCTGCCGAGGCTGAGACCAAGGGGCAGCGGGGGCAGCGCCGGGGACAGGAGGCAGGTGGCAGGAGCGACCGAGCTGGGCGCAACCGGCTGGTGCCAGTCGCACCCCCTCCCCTTGCGGGGCCGGCCCCTGCCTTCGGGCAGAGCCACGTCGGGGACGAAGAAAGGACCGGAGACTGCCCACGTGGGATGCCCACTTGGCCCGGGCAGAGGCCGGGTCAGGAGGGCACAGGGTCCGTCGGAGACGGGAGCTAGGAAAAAACTTTCAATCTCCCCATTTTACAGATGGGTAAAGTGAGGCTCAGGGAAAGGAAGAGATTTTAGGTTCATAAGGGTCACTCAAGTTTAGTGAGTGAGGGGGACACATTCTGACGGGCACGCTTGGAAGATTCCTTTTGTGGGTGAATGGAAGTTGGAGCAGGGCCGAGAGACCCCTCCCCACGGCAGAGATCCGGAGGTGAGGGGACAGGGTCTGCCCCGGGGTGGGGGCCGGGTCGGAGGAGGGAAGGGAACGGGGACAAAAGCTGGAGAAGGTGGAAGAAGGAAGAGAGAGGGAGGCTCTGAGGGGGACACCCAGGAACCTCTGGGGGACCTGGCGGAGGAGGCGCCAGAAGGAAGGAGGAGGATTCTGGGGAAGAGGAGGATGGTGAAGGCATTGAGGGAACCGCCAGTTCTGGATTCCAATGAGCCTTGGTGAGGGAGGCTGGGCCCAGAGAGAGGTAAGGGCTGGGGGAGCAGCCGCGGTGGGGCCCAGCAGGTGACGCAGGGAAGGCCCAGGATGGAGCCTGAGGGACGCCCAGGGCCAGAGGTCAGAGGGAGGAGAACCGAAGAACCCCGTGTCCAGGAGGGGCAGCTGTCCCAGGAGCCCCTCGTTCCCGGCCCCTCCCCCGCCATTCTCCTCCATCACTTCTCCTGCTGAAGGCTCGGCAGGGCCGGCCCGGGCCGGGCTCCCTCCTTGTCTGACTTCCACGGGTCTGGGGGCCGGGGGATCCGCGGGGCCCTGTGCCGGGGGGGGGGGGCTGTGAGCCCGGATCGAAGCTCCCCGCCGGGGAGCCCAGAGCGGGGCTGGGGCTCGGGGGCCTCCGGGCCTCGCCTCCGTGGGCCGGACTCGGTTCTGGCTTCGGCCTCCGCTCTCCCCCCAACTCTGGTTTCCACCAAACCCGTGTTTGTGTCAGAGGGAAATTTAATCCACATGTTTCTGGTTCCCGGACGCAAAAGCTCATCGGGGCCTGGTTTTGGCGGAGGGCGAGGGCCGAGAGCCGCGGGAGCCCGTCCTCTTGGAGACAAAGGCTGCCCCCGGCCCCCCCACGGGCGGACGCCGCGGCCCGGAGCCAGCCCCCCCCTCCCCCTGCGCCCTGCGCTTGGAATGGCTGCTCCCGAATGGAGCTGGAGCCGTCCTCGCCCGCCGGAGAGAGGAAAATGGGGGCAGAAGCAGAGACAGCTGCAGGGAGCCCCAGAGCCCGGAGGCCACGGAGCTCGGCCGCCCCACGATCCCCTGCCCCTGGGCCCGGCCACTCCGGGCCCCGCGCTCTCTGCTGAGGCAGGAGGAGGCGGGGGGGGGCAGCTCTGCCTCCCAGCTTTGGGTCTCGCCTCTCGGTTTGGGAGGCTGGGCGGCCTTCACCTTTAACCTCCTCCTGCCTGCAGCCTCCCTGTGGCCGCTCGGGCCGGGACCCCCGAGAGCTCCAGCGGCTCCTGCGGCCTTAGCTCGGGGCCCTTCTGCTGCCTCCTCAGGCTCGCCCGAGCTCCCTCTCCCCTCGCCCATCCAGGACACGGGGCCTGCTCTCCCTGTGCCCGGCCTTCTCCGGAACCCAGCGGGGGCGCCACGTCTCCAGGGGGCCAGGGTGGTCCGTGCCGCCAGCCTGTGCCCGCTCAGGCTCACACACTCACACACATGTGCTCACTCACACACACATGTGCTCACTTACACACGTGCTCACTCACATACACACTCACACACATGTGCTCACTCACACACACATGTGCTCACTCACACACGTGCTCACTCACACACACACTCACACACATGTGCCCACACACACATGTGCTCACACTCACACACACATGTGCTCACTCACACACGCTCACACACACTGTGCATACATGTTACACACGTGTTTGTGGGCACAGGCGCCCACTGCCAGCACTCTCTCCTCCTGGCACGTTTCCCCGCCCCCCTCTGCAGGCCAGGCCCGGAGTGGAGCCTTTACATGTTTGGGGAGTCGGGGGATCCTTCGGCACCGGCGCCGCCTCCTCCCCCAGAGGCCCCTGGACACCTGGTCGGGCGCATGGTCGGAGCAGAAGCCCCCCCCCCAGGACAGAGAGCCCCTAGTGGGCGGGGGAGGGGAGTGGGAAAGGCGGAGCAAGCCCATGGGGGGGGGGTCTCCTGTCTCCTGTCTCCTCCTCTGTGCAATGGGCGGCAGGGCCCAAGAGCAAACCCCCTGCTGCGCCCCTGCCAGCCTCAGACATGGCGCTCCAGCCAGAGACCTTCCCAACCAAGCGGGGGCTTCCTCGGCTCCGCCTCAGTTGGATTATCTTCCAGAGGGGAGCACGCTGGAGACCCGCCTCCTCCGGGAAGCCCCCTGGGGTTGGGCGGACTGAGGAGATGAGGGCTACGCTCCTTAGCCCTTTTCTCCCCACCCTGGCAGCTGGGTTAGAGAAAGGAGTCCTGCAGTCTGGTCTCCTGCAGGACCACAGTCCCTTGCTTTGAATGACCCAAGGCCTTTTACCTCGTGACCCTCCCCATCAAAACCCAGAACCAGGGCAGAGCTTGATGGGCCGGGAGGGCAGGTGCGGGGTGGGAGGGCAGGCCCGAGGGAAAGAGGGAGGGAGGGAGAGAGGAGGGGGGGGAGGAAGAAAGGGAAGAAAAGAGAGAAAGAAAGAAGGAAAGAAGGAAAGGAAGAAACATGTGTGTCCATAAATATTAATAGCACCTTTTCCCCCGTGGGCAGTCTTAGAACCTGAATTCCCATCGGCCAGGGACCATTCATCATGCAGAGGCCCCGGGACAATGCAGGTTGCCTCCCTCCTGACAGACAGAAGGACGGGAATGGAGACTGTGTAATGGGCAGTGCCCGCTGCGGGCACTTTGCCGCTGGCCTCTGGGCGCTGGGGAGTTGAGAGCGGGTCCCATCCGGGGAGAGACTACAAGCTTCGGGATTCCTCCTGAGCGGTGAGGGGGCCCCGCGGAGTGGCCGTGGGCGCTGGGGACCCCAAATCTCGGACCCCACAAGTGGGGGCTGATCTCCTCAGAGATCAGCCACAGACCCCGAGGGGGCCGTCGGGGCAGAAGCACTTCTGCTTCCTGGGCCTGGCGAGCGCCCGCCGCGGTTTGTGCCAGAGTGGTGCTCTTCTTCTTTAAAATATAAATTCTCGCTGGGAGAGCAGTTTCTGGGGAGGTTTTCTGGAGGCAGCCTGAGGGTCAGTTCAGATCAGTAACTACCCAAAGGCAGCTGGTGCTAAAAGTTCAGACCGTTTATTGCCCCCAGTACAGCCCGGTCAGAGCTGAGAGGCCTCTCTCTGCTCGGTTCCGAGAGCTCCCTCCCAACGTCTCCAAATCCGAAGGTTTGTCCTTCAGCCTCCCGCCTCGGAGAGAGGGCTGTGGGCTTCCTCCCAGAGTGCTCCTCTCCGACCCCAGTCAGTGCCCCAAGTAGCTCTCCCTGACGCGAAGTAGCTCTTCCGAGAGAGGGCTTCTGGCTGAGCCCACTCGCCGCTCCCCTCTCCATCTAATTCAGCCGACCTCTCCCGAGGGCCTCCGCCTGTTTCTTATAGACCAGAGAGAGGGATTGTGGGATATCTCCCAGAGGGCTTCTGGCCCTAAGAGCTTCAGGGGAGGGGTGAGTTCACAGTCACACAGTTTTCTTTGTGACTCTCCCACACTTGTGAACTCCAGTGTTAAAGGTGCAAACACAAGCCTTGTATCAATCAGTTGTACTTAGTACCTGGTTTCAGGTTCTGGCCCAAAACATCTTCTTGTGGGATCAGATCAGTGATACCGAACCAGGCTAAATGAGGTCATTATTGTCTCTGTCAACCCTAATGACTTAACAGTTTGTAAAGGTTCCAGCAGGAAAGGACCAGAGCTTCCACCACGGCCAGTCAAAGGCACCTCACGTGGCAGCCAGAGGGCCTGAGTTCGAGTCTCTGCCGCCTGGATCCTGTGAGATCTCGGTTCTGTGTCCGAGGGAGGCAGACTCCCTGCCCCCCTCCCCCCCAGCCTGAGGACTCTTCTTACAGGAGGGCCAGGACCGCGCGGCGAGCTGACGCACAATGGGGGGCGGCAAAGGGCAGACCCGGGAACATGGGGGTCAGGGGACGGGCTGCTCCCCCAGGCTGATAAAGAGGGTCCCCAGAGTTGAGCCTCGGAGGAAGAGGAGGCTTTGAATGGGAGGGGGAGGGAAGGAACAAGCATTCACGAAGCACCTGCTGTGTGCCGGCACATTCTAGGCCCTGGGGACAGAGGTAGAGCTGCCCTCCAGCGGCTTCTTTTATGAAAAGGGGGAGGGGAGAGAGAATGGTGTGAAATCTGGGGACAGCACACCTGGGGGCGCTGGCCTGGACCCCTCTCCAAAATAGAAGCCCCAGGAGGAGCTGGCTGGGGGGCGCAGAGGGAGGCTGCAGAAGGAGCAGCCGAAACCCCGGGGTTCAAGTCGGAGGGGAGGGCGTAGGACGTGCCAGGGAGGAGGCGAGACCCTTTGTCTAAGTGGGGGCTGCTCCTGGGCCTCGAAGGGCAGCGGGGGGGGGGGGGGCTCGGGCCTCAGAGGGCCAGCCTCCCCGGTCAGAGTGTCCCGAAGGGAGGCTGGGGAGGCTTCCTGGAGGCGGAGGCCTCTGCAGTCTCAGGGGAAGGGCCACAGGGTGGGGGGGAGGGGCAATGGGCTCACCCCAAGTCAGGGACAGGATGAGAGTCACGCTCCCTTCTCGGGTATTTGGAAAGCGTTCTCTCCATAATCCTGAACCCCATTTTACAGGTGAGGAAACCGAGTCTTGGGGAAGAATGGCTGACCCACGGTCACCCAAAGGCTGACTCAAAGCCAGCTTCATTGACCCCGGGTCTGAGGAACCTGTGAGAAGGCCCAGGGGAGGGGACAGCCAGCGGGCGCTGTGCCAGGCCGGGCTGCGGGCGCCAGGGAGAGGTGGCGGGGAAGGGGCCAGTGTGTGCGGATGGGCAGCAACAGGCTTGCCCCCCCACAGGCCTCCTGGGAGGCTCAAGGAGAAGGGAGGGGCTTGGGGCCAATGAGCCCGAGGTCGGGGCGCCATGGGGGCTGCGGGGCAGGGGGAGGCAGGAGGAGGGAAGGGTTTCGCCCCGGCCTTGTTGTAGCCCTGGAGGATTATTGGAAAGGAAGGAGGGAGAAGGGGGGACCAGGATGGATTGTGAGGGTCACAGAGGGCGGGGCTGGGGAATCATGGCCTTCTGTATTGGAAATCCCTTGAGAGGCCACGAGATCCAATCTAGAACTGGCCACATCCTGGAATGTGACCTGCAGGCTCCTGGCCGGGGTTGGGCTCCTGCACTGGGAATGCTGGGCCAGGGAAGGCGGGCCGGGGAAGCCGGGCTGGGAAAGCTAGGCCAGGGGAAGCCAGGCCGGGGAAGCCGGGCCGGGGAAGGCGGGCTGAGGAAGGCGGGCCGGGGAAGGCGGGCCGGGGAAGGCGGGCAAGCTGGGCCGGGGAAGGCGGGCTAGGAAAACTGAGCTGGGGAAGCCGGGCCGGGGAAGCTGGGCTGGGAAAGCTGGGCCAGGGGAAGCCGGGCCGGGGAAGGCGGGCCGGGGAAGGTGGGCAAGCTGGGCCGGGGAAGGAGGGCCGGGGAAGGCGGGCTGGGAAAGCTGGGCCAGGGGAGCTCCCCAGCCCTGACACCTCCCCAGGGGAAGGAGGGAAGGAAGAGGTCATCTGGGATGAAGAGGAAGTGCCCTTAAAAATAGGCCACCATGGCCGCCCCTAATTAGCAATAGGCTCCCAGCCAAAGTCCCTATTGTGTGGGCCTGAGTCCTCAGAGCCCGGGAGTGCTCAGAGTTTCCAGAACATCAGCCGGGGGCTGGAGGGGGGTGGGAGGCCCACTCCCCACCTGAGACAGGCCGGGCCCCGAGGGGCCAGAGAGAGCCTGGAGCTCCCTCCGTGGCCAGTGAGGAAGGGGCTTGCTGGGGGGGGGGGGCCGGGGCCCTGCCCTCAGAAGGCTCCCACTCCTTATCGAAGGCCCTGATAAAAAGGGTTAAACAGTGTCTCGGCCCAGATTCCTGGGATGCTCCTCTCGGACTCTGCCCCGAGAGCTCGGCCCCACAGGGCCTTCCTTGCCCGGGCCTGCGGCCCCCTCGCCCCTCCCCGGCTCTCCTCTGCGTGGGGCCGCCCCCATCAGAGGGCAGGCTCCCTGTGGGCAGGGATGGGCCCGGCCTGGCTCGGCGAGCAAACGCTGCCGTCATCCGCTCCCTCGGGACCTTCCGGACGGGTGGGTGGCCTTCAAGGACCGCCCCTCACATCCCTCCTGGCGTCAGGTGGTCTGCCAGCCTCGTCAGCCCACGGGAAGGAGAGACTTGGGCCGGCTGGGCCGGTTCTTGCCGGAGCCACGCTGGCTTTCAGCGATCGCTTATCCGGACATTGGTCCTCCTTCAGGCATCCTGCCGGGGTGTGAGGTCGAGCGTCCTGGCCTTTAGCCGGCCCGGGAGTTTCCCTTCCCTCTGAGCCTCCGGACAACGTCTGCCCCTCTTCTGCTCTCCTGGCAGCAGCTCCGGTTTCCCACAGCTTTTCAGAGAAGCCACGGCCAGCGGCCACCAGGTCTTCGGGGACCCAAGGCTGCTGCCCCCCCGGGGCGGCTCTGCCCCCTCTGACTCTCTCCAGAGTTGCCTTGAGGATCGGTTCCCACTCACTCATTTCCCTCCTGCCTGTCCCAACCCTGCAGACATCATCCTCGGCAGAGCAAACAAGGGGACAACGGGGTGTTGCTCCCCCGCTTCTCCCGGCTTTCCTCATCCCATCCGCCCCGAGCTAAGGGCCAGACTTTCCTTGATCCTCTTTCCCACAAGCCTTCTGGGGAGCCTGCCTCTGCCCTGGCCCACCCCGCCCCCTCCTGGGCTATCTGGGGCTTCGTGGGGCCACCTGCTTGGGTGCCCGCTCTTTGAGGGGTGAGTGAGGGCCTGAGAGGGGCCACGAGGCGGAAGGGAGGGTGGGAGCCAGAGCTGATCCGGGGCCGCTGCCTCTTCTCTGTGAGTCATGGCCTTTGACACCCCCACTGGCCCCTCCCGCACCTAGTTCTTCCTAGTCAGGCCTGAAAATGCACCTGGAGCCGGAAGGAGCCGGCCCTCAGTCAGGGACCAGAGCCCCCAGGAAGGGGAGGGATGATGGGCTGTCAGTGCCACGAGGGACGGCCCGCGGCCGGGCCACGCCAACCGGCCCTTGGGGACTCATGCGTTTGGTGGAAGCCGAGGCCTCTGTGAGCCCCGTGGGCCAGTGATGGGCTCATTCTCCGGGCATCTGGCTCTGGCGATCTCCCAGCATGCTGCGGTCCCACCCCCTGGGCAGGCGTGCTTGGGAGGCTGTCCTGGGCGGGCCTCTGGGCCTGAATTGGGAGGAGGGGAGGGAGAGACGGGGAAGGGGAAGTCGCCATCGTCAGAGAGGGGATGGGAGCTCCTGGCGGCCTTCCTGAGATCGCGGTCCTGTGTGATCTGTGTGACCTTGGGCACCAAAGGACCCGCAGGGATGAGGGCCAGAAACCATAAGGTGCCCGTCCTGGCCGCCCTGGCCCCTGCCCCTGTGCCTGCCCTGGCCCCTGCCCCTGTGCCCATCCTGGCCCCTGCCCCTGTGCCCATCCTGGCCCCTGCCCCTGTGCCCATCCTGGCCGCCCTGGCCCCTGCCCCTGTGCCCGTCCTGGCCGCCCTGGCCCCTGCCCCTGTGCCCGTCCTGGCCGCCCTGGCCCCTGCCCCTGTGCCCGTCCTGGCCCCTGCCCCTGTGCCCATCCTGGCCGCCCTGGCCCTTGCCCCTGTGCCTGTCCTGGCCGCCCTGGCCCCTGCCCCTGTGCCCGTCCTGGCCGCCCTGGCCCAGAGGAAGCCAGCCTGGGCTGCAGTGTGGTCCTTGCCTTTCCTGTCCCCCCGACAAGCTGCTCTGTCCTGGCACGGGATCTGATGGCCCCCGACACCCTGGGTGATGGGGGGGCTGGGGGAGCCCATTGTTTGGGGGAGGAGGCGCCCCACCCCGGGTTTCCTGCTGGGGCGGGGGCTCAGGAGAGGAGCCAGGGCTCCTGGAGCTGGCAGGGGCAGGGGCGCTCCCCGGAGCTCGGCCCCACGGCCGGGGGCTCTCGTCCTGCCTGGCACACAGTGGGCGCCATATATTGGCACTGCCCCGGAGAGCCCCCTCATCTCACAGCTGAAGTACGAGGCCTGCGGGGGGGGGGGGCCGGGGGAGGGGAGGGCCCCAGGACCACTAGAGGTTTGTCCCCATTTAACAGGCGAGGAGCCCGAGGCTCGACACATAGTAGGTCCTCCCAGCTCCCAGCGGCAGCAGGGGTGCCATCATCTCCCCCATCTTACAGGCGGAGAAACCGGGCGGGCTGGGAGACTCGGCTGGGACCGCGGCGGCGGCGTCCGGGCTCCCCGACCAGGGCGCGGGAAGGTGAGCCCGCTCCACACCCCCCAGCGTCGGAGCCCCGGGAGGGGCCGCGCCCACCAGCTCCGACGCCCAGAACCGTGGGGGCCGGGGGAGCTCCCGGGCTTGGCCGCCGCAGCCAGGAAGCCCTCCCGGTCCGAGTCAATCATTCATTCATTCAGGCAACTACAGACTCTGGGCAAAGAATTGGAACTTCCTGTCTTATCTGGGAGATAACCCCAGACAAAGGAGCCTCTGGGAGGGGAGGCCCCGGGAGGGCCCAAGACCAAACTGTCCCCTTTCCGGGCCTCAGTTTACCCACCTGTAACTTTGGGGCTAGAATGAGGACGTCTAACGACCTCTGCCGGAGAGGCGGCGGCCCCCGGGCCTGGGGCTGCTCGGACCCAAGGTGGTCTTGCTGGATTGATATCGGGGTGGCGGGAGGGCAGGGGCCGGGGGCGGGGGGGTGAGAGTGAGGGTCTGTCTGTCTGTCTGGGGCACGGCTCGTCAGAGGTGCCCGGCTGGGCTTCCTGTCCGGGCCCTGGCGGTGCCCCCCGGCAGACAGGGGTGACCTCACCGTCTGCTGGACGAGGAGGGCCCGGCCTCTCTGGCTTTGCTCCAGGCCGGGGCTGCTGGGTCCGAGGAGGAAAAGGCTGCTGCGGGGGAGGGCGGGGGGGCGGGGAACGGGGAAGGGTGGGGAGAGCCTGGCTCCCAAGGCCCTCACCTCCGGGTGCCCCGGTCCTGGCAGAGCCCCCGGCGGGCGCCCCCTCGGAGTCTCCCCCATGGGGGCAGGAGGGCCTGGCCCAAGGGACGGAGCGGGCACCAGGAGCCTGGCAGGCCGGGAGGCTCGGGGGTGAGAATAGAACAGGGAATGCGAGAGCTGGGGAAACGTGGAACGTGGGGCATCAGGGTGGGGGGCTCAGAACCCAGGACAAGGAATGACCCGGGAGCTCTGGGATCGTTCCCTGTTGCGTTCTAAGTGACCGGGGCTCTGGAACCCCGCGTCTCCCTGCCTCGCTTCCCGGCCCAAAGGCCCCTCTGCCCCTGGCTCTGCCCTCTGGGCCAAGACCGGTGCCAGCCGGTGGAACCGATGGTGGCAAGCGCCCGAGCCCTCGGGGAGGGGGGCACCGAGAGCCTGGCAGAGGCTGCTCTGGGAAAGCAGGGCTGGGACGGAGAGCCGGGGACCCGGCAAAGGGGCTGGGCCCGAGGACTCCAGAGCCGGGCGCTTTGTCCACCCGCTGCGCTGCGATGGGGAAGCCGGGCAGGAAGGACGAGCTGCAGCCGCCCCAACGGCTGAGGCCGGAAAGGAGACCCCCTCCCCGGCTCTGCTCTCGGTCCCAAGGGCCCCCCTTCAGCCCTGGGAGCTGAGAGCCCCCTCCCCGGCTCGGGCCCAGGCCCGGGGAGGCCCGTAATTTCCTACCTGGTAGTTAGCATCAGGGCTGGGCCCCTCTGCGCTTCTGCCTCGGGCTGGAGGGTCCCCCGGCTGTCGCTGCACCCGCCGGCCCCAGAGGAGCTCCCTGGGGCTCCAGAGGGACCAGAGTCCTGGGCTGCCGACCGGCCGTTCTGGGGAAGCGTCCTGTCCTCTCTGGGCTGGAGAACGAGGGGGCCCTAAAGCCTTCCGCTTGTGGACGGCCCTCGGGGGGCCGGCTCGGGCTTCTGAGCTCCTGGAGATAGTGAAGGAGACTCCTGCCCCCCCCCCCAGACACGGAGCTGGCCCCCCCAGACACGGAGCTGGCCCCCCCCAGACACGGAGCTGGCCCCCCCAGACACGGAGCTGGTCCCCCCGGGCACGGAGCTGGTCCCCCCGGGCACGGAGCTGGCCCCCCAGACACGGAGCTGGCCCCCCCAGACACGGAGCTGGTCCCCAGGGCATGGAGCTGGTCCCCCCGGGCACGGAGCTGGTCCCCCCGGGCACGGAGCTGGTCCCCAGGGACATGGAGCTGGCCCCCCAGACACGGAGCTGGCCCCCCCCAGACACGGAACTGGTCCCCTGGGCACGGAGCTGGTCCCCAGGGACACGGAGCTGGCCCCCCGGACACGGAGCTGGCCCCCCGGACACGGAGCTGGTCCCCCCGGGCACAGAGCTGGCCCCCCAGACACGGAGCTGGCCCCCCCCAGACACGGAACTGGTCCCCTGGGCACGGAGCTGGTCCCCAGGGACATGGAGCTGGCCCCCCGGACACGGAGCTGGTCCCCCCGGGCACGGAGCTGGCCCCCTGGGCACGGAGCTGGCCCCCCGGACACGGAGCTGGTCCCCCCGGGCACAGAGCTGGTCCCCCCGGGCACAGAGCTGGCCCCCCGGACACGGAGCTGGTCCCCCCAGACACGGAGCTGGTCCCCCCAGACACGGAGCTGGTCCCCAGGGCATGGAGCTGGTCCCCCCGGGCACGGAGCTGGTCCCCCCAGACACGGAACTGGTCCCCTGGGCACGGAGCTGGTCTCCAGGGACACGGAGCTGGCCCCCGGGCATGGAGCTGGCCCCCAGGGAGGCAGCGGCTGCCGCCTGGACCTGACACCCCGGGGTGCGATGGGCACCTGTGCCTTCCCCAGCCCATGGCTCGCCCGGCCTCAGGTTTTGTTCTGTGCTCTGGGCTGAGCTCTCCCTTCTGGCCCGGGTGTGAATGGCGATCACCGCCTTGTCCTTCTCTGACCTGGGAAGGCTGGGCAGGAGACAGAGCAGCAGGTTCTGCCCTTACCCCTGGCCTCTGCCCCCCGGCCTTTGCCCCCTGGCCCTTGTCCCTTCCCTCTGCCGCTCTTGGGGCCTGCGCCCCCGGGACTTGCCCAGGAGCTCTTCAGCAGCAGGACTGTATTCCTCTCCCTACTCGGGCCCCCAGAGGCGGGCACAGTGAATCTCTTCCCCCGCAGGACTCCCAGAATCAGCCGAATCTCAGCCCCGACCCCCCCCCCCAGGGCTGTTTTAAAAGGGGGGAGGGGCACCATTGCACGGCCTGGGGGCTGCCTGCAGAGGGTCCCTCCCCCCCGCCCAGGGCAGGTCCTTGGGGCCTCCGGAGGCCTCGGGTCTGCCCCCCCCCCTCGCCAGCCCCTGAGGTACAAGGGGGGGAGGGGGGCTAATCCGGGGCTGGCGGGGCTCAGGGAATGTGAGCTCTCTTTAATGGCCGCCTAAGCCAAAAATAATGAGGAAAAAGCCTCAGGGGAGAAAGGATCCCATTGTCCCGGCGGCCCCCAGGCCTCTGTCCCAAGGTGCCCTGAGGAGAGAAGCCCTGGGGGGGCTCGGAGGGCTGCGGGCCTGGAGCAGGCTGGGAAAGGGAGGGAGGGGAAGGGGGGCTGCCCGCACCCCCTCCCCAGCCCGGGGCCTGGCGCCGGGTCCGAATCTCCTCTGGGATCCGCATCCGGGCCAGGCGCCGACGGGGTCCGCAAACCCCCCAGTGCCAGCCCCCCCTTTGTATCCGAGTAGCTGTTTGTATCCAGAGCTTTTGGGCAGGGACCGAGAGCCGCGAAAACCCACTTCCGTTCCACAAACGTTTGTTAAGCCCCTACTAAGGGCTGGGGATTCAAAAGGAGGCAAAAGGCAGCCCCCTCCCCCTGGAATCACGGGAAGTTCCCCCAGAGGATCTGGCTGAGTGATACCGAAGGGCAGCTGGAGCCGGGGGTCTCGCCGACCTCCGGGTCGGATCCAGGACCTGCCAGAACCCCGGGCGCCCCTCGCTCTCTGGGCCGCCCCAGGCTCCTTCCGGCCAGAAGTCCTGGAAAGGCCGGGTCCTCCCTCCCCCTCCCCCACCCCAGGGCCCGGCTCTTGCCCCCAGCAGCTGGGCTCCCCCCCCCCCCCCCGCCCCAGGCTCGGCCCAAAGCAGAAGCCCCGAGGCCTCCTGGGGGCAGGGTGAGAAGGGGAGCCCCAGAGGGCCGGCTGTGAGGGGGCCTTCCTCTGGGAGCTCCTGCCCACAGAGCATTGGTGCGGCCTCGGGGGTCAGCTCGCGGGACCCTCTCTGGAACGGGGGCGGGGGGGGGGTCTCATCAGCTCCATTCATGGATGACTTTGATTTAGGGATTTTCCCACTCATGTAAAGCAAAATGAGCAGAGCTGGGAGGGCATGGGAGGGCACAGGAGGGCACAGGAGGACATGGAGGGCACAGGAGGGCACGGGAGGGCACGGGAGGGCACGGGAGGGCATGGAGGGCACGGGAGGGCACTGCAAGGGCAGCCATGGTCACCTGAGGAGGACTCGCTCTCCCAACCGGGGATCTGACCGAAGACTCTCCCAAGGGCCGGGTCAAGGCTCTGAGCTCGGGTGGACCAACGCTGTCTGCCTGCTCCGCTTCTCCCGGCTCCGGCTGTGCTCCTGTGCGTCGTGACCAACAGCAGCACCAAGAGCACTGGCTTTAATCTGGAATCTCCCGGGAGGACGCAGGGACTGCAGACCCTTGGAGCCGGCTGGGCCGGGGCTGCATCCCGAGGAAACCACAGAGCAGGAAAGGTCCCCCACAGGCGTCGGCAGCTCTGGGGGCGGCAAGGAACCGTTACCCAGCGTTGGGCCATCAGCGGGAGGGCGCCCGGACGAGCTGTGGCACGTGGGGCTCCGGGAATATTTTTGTTCCACAAAAAAGCTGAAGCCGGTTTTAGGAACCCGGAAAGAGTCGCGGGCCCGATGCTGAGCGGAACGAGCAGAGCCGGGAATACGTCGTGGTACGGCAGGAGTGGGCGCTGATCCACTAGCGGAGGCTCGTTCTCCTCGGGGTCAGCCGTCCGAAGTGACCGGGGTGACGCCGGCTGCGTCCGGAAAAGGCCTCAACACCCGTCAGCGCTGCTCTGGTCTCTTCTTCTTTCTGTTTTTTCTCCTGTTTCATGATTTTTCACTTTGCTCTGATTTTTCTCTCCCAACATGACTCCCAAAGCAATGGGTATTAAAGAGAAATAAAAGAGATTCTCGGCTACAAAGAAATAAAAAACGAGTAAATAAATGATAAACGTGGAACTCTGTCCGGGAGAATCGCACGTGTCGGGTGGGTCACTCGCCATCTAGGGGGAAGGGGAAGAAGAATTAGAAGCGGATTCTCCAAGGCCAAGGCTGAAAACTAGCTCCGCACGTATTTTGAAAATTCAAAGCTATTATTAAAAATAAAATGAAAAAAGAACACGTCGCTCGCCTTCTCCCGAGGTAAGAGGGCGACGGAACAGAGGGGAATTCGGCCTTTTAGTTCCGAACAGCCATAAATCGCCAGAAAAGGGGCGCTGCAAATGTGTGGATTGGGAAGTATTTCTTGGAATAAATAGTTTGTTAGAAAAAAGAGCCGTCCCACGGAGCGCTGCTGAGGGAAGCGAGCAGAGCCGGGAGAGCACGGGAGGCTCCCCATCAGTCCCGGCGGGCGGCTCTGCTCCACACCGGCCGGTTCCGACGTCGGTGAGAAGCAGAGGGGGGCTGGCACCGGGCGGGGATCACAACCGAGGAGTTCCCCTTTTTTCTTGCTCTTTCTCATGTTTTCCCCTTTTTGATCTGATTTTGCGCGAGAATGGTGGAAATATGTCCACGTATGTGGGGTTTAACCTATGTTGGCCCCTCTGGGGGGGGGATCGGGGCACAAGGTTTTGCAGGGGTTAATGTTGAAAAATTAGCCGTGCATTTGTTTTGAGAACAAAAAGCTTTAATTTAAAGAAAGAGAAGAGAGCGCTGAGCCGTAGGGAGGGAGGGCCGGACCGGGAGGGGCAAAGCTCCACCTGCTCAGGTGACCTGGGCTGGCCCGGACCCGCTGCGGGGAGTCCCGGGTGAGGAGGTCGCCCCGAAAGAATCAGTGGAAGGGGGATGGGCGGGCTTACCTGGAAAAGAGGGGACCAGAGGTGGGGGCAGGGAGGGTGGACAAGGACTGGCTCTCCCTGCTTGACCCCGGAGCACAAAGTCAGAAGCTACGGGGAGCAGGGGTGAGTGGGACATCAGGAAGAGCAACTGCCCCAAGATGGAGGTGGGGAGCTCCCCGGCACAGGGGGGGCTCGAGGAGAGGCCGAGGGGGGCATTGAGGGCCTTCCTACCCAAGTCCGGGTTCGACTAAACAGAACTGGGGTCCCTTCCCGAGCCAAGATTCCCGGCCAAAGATTGCAAAGGGTGGGGGATGAGCCGGCACGTCCCTGGAAGGGCCAGAGGCCCCCGGAGCCTTGGAGCTATCGCAAGTCCCCGACTCTCCATCCGCCCTCCAGAACAGGGCCGCTAGGGCCCCTCCCCCGCCACAGTGGTTCTTTCCCGCCAGACTGACTCGTTGGAAAGTTCCTTCACGGTCCTACATGTGGCCGGGATCCGGGCTGGGTCTGGAACACGGGGACGTTTCAGAAACACATGATTCCTTTTAGTTTTCACTTGAAAACAAGTCTCGGATGATCCAGATGGTCCACAGGGCTTCCTGAGAAGATCTGGAATCCACCCCCCATCCCCCCCACCCCGGTGAAGGCGACCAGATGGGCCATGCTTGGGCGGGGACCGGGGGCCACTGTCCTCCTTCCCAGTTATTGTTTTAAGCTGTCGGGGGCGGGGGGGCAGGGAGAACGGGAGGCTGTCGGGGTGGGGGGGGCAGGAGGCCAGTGGGGGCCGAGGCCGGTGGGGGCTGAGGCCGGTGGGGGCTGAGGCCAGTGGGAGCCCGAGGCCGGTGGGGGCCGAGGCCGGTGGGGGCCCAAGGCCGGAGGGGGCCCGAGGCCGGTGGGGGCCCGAGGCCGGTGGGGGCCGAGGCCGGTGGGGGCCCAAGGCCGGAGGGGGCCCGAGGCCGGAGGGGGCCGAGGCCGGTGGGAGCCCGAGGCCGGTGGGGGCCGAGGCCGGTGGGGGCCGAGGCCGGTGGGAGCCCGAGGCTGGTGGAGGCCGGGGTAGAGAAACAGGGAAGGAGCCCATGTGCAACAAGCCACTGGGCTTCCCAGGCCCGGCCTGAAGCCCTTCATCCTCCCCAGTTCCAGGTGCCCCCAACTCAACTCAAAGTGCACCTCCGGTGGGGGGGGGCTGAAGCCGGGGACTCCACAGGAAGGACGGGCTGAGGAGCGGCCACGGGAGGTCAGACGGGTCAAAGGCAGAGACGCCCATCCCTGGGGAGCCCTTCTCCAGGTCGGCGGCCCAGCATCCAAAGCCCAAGGCAGGGGCCCCGAGTCAGATGGGATAGGACCCCCGTGGCCGGCCCCAGCCAGATCCCACTCAGAGACCACCCAGAAAGAACTGGCAGAGCCTCCAGAGGAAGGTTAATGGGAAGGGGAAGGAGACCCCGGACCCTTAAAAGGTGCCGTACAAGGACGGCTTTAGTTCCTGGGCCCGACTCACGTTACAGTCACCGTTCCGGGAGATCGTGACGGGGTCCTGGGGAGAACGACGGGCTGAGGGGTCTCGGGGCGGCAGGAGGGCCCTGAAAGGCTGCGGCCCGAGTGCACCGAAAGCTCGGCCGAGAACCCGGCATTCTGGGGGTGTTGGGGAGCGGGAGGAGAGGGGACATCACTCAAGGCCCACATGGTGTCCCGGACAACACCCAGAGAATCCCCGGGTCCCTCCGCTCCCACAGCAATGTTGGGGCCGTGTGCAATCGCATAGAAACTGCCCCCGGAGCCTCGGAGGAAGGGGCCCGGGAGCACAACCAAGATGGCGGAGAATGGGGGCAGCCAGACCCCCGATCCCCGCCGGGTGGTCCCGCCCGCTCTGGAAGTCTGCAACAAAAGTGATTGGAAGGCCCAGCCCCTGGGACCCCCACCATCACCGGCCGTACTCTCTAGGAAGTCAAAGGCAGAAGCAGGAGCCCAAAGGTCGGAGCCTCCCGTTCCCTGGCTCAGTGTTCCTGAGCACCGTGGCGGGCACCCGGGGGCCCTGGGCGGGTGGATCGAGTGATTATGGACCCAGATCATCCACGGCACCTTCTTTGTTGGAGTGAAGTGCCTGAGACGGCGCGGGAGGACGTCCGGTGGGAGAGAAGTGGAGACCCCGGGCTAGGAGAGGAAGGGATGGGAGCCTTGCTGGGTGGGAGGAGATCCGCCAGGGAAACGGGACCCAGGAGGGAGCCGCCGGCGAGCGGGCTCGGAGGGCGTCGAGAGCCGACCGACCCCAGCTGAGAGGCCGACCACGTCCAGGACGAGTCCTCCGCACACCAGCTGCTTTTCCTTCTTGTTTCCTGGCACCTGAGCCCTGGAGGTTCAGGGATGAATTGGCTTTACCAGGAAAGACCAAAAGTCCGTCACTCTGGGGGCCGTGGTCGGAGGCTGCGGGTCCCCCAGCTTTTTGCTAAAGGGGGCAGGGGCTGGGACAAGGAGGCTGATTCACAGCTGGCCGGGGGATCCTGGGCTGGGGGAAGCTGCCGTCCCTGGGAGAAGCTGCCATCCCACCCCTGAGGACGCCCGGGCTGGGCACAGAGTCTGGCCCAATGGGCCAGGCCCGGACCGGGCTCAGTGGGAGTCTGGACCCACCACTTCCCCGGAGACCCCAGGCAGCGCTTCCTCTCTGGGCTGACAAGGAGGCATTCGAGGGGCCCCCCAGAGCCTGGGACAAGGCTTTCCTGGGAGGGCTCGGGACCCCGACTCGGGGCTAACCGGGCTGCCCAGACCCCCCGGGAGGGAGGAGCCCAGACGCGGCTCCTCTCGTCTTACACAGAAGCAAACCGAGGCCTGGGGAGTCCGAGGCGCCCCGGCCCCTTTGCCCAGGTAGGGAGGACCTCGGTCAGCCTAAGGCCTCCGGCTCCAGAGCTGGGCCCGGCCATTGAGCTGAAGCCTGAGCGAGGGCGGCCCGGAGGCCGGGGAGGGCCAGGGAGGGGGCCCTGAAGGCCGGAGCCGCGGGGAAGGGCAGCGGGGAGCCGGGGCAGAGCAGCGGGCCCTGGGCCGGGGCCTTCCGAGGGAGCCGGCCCCTGCTGCCCCCCTTCTCCTTGGCGCGGCCCCGGGGCCGGCGGCGGGAGGGCCAGGCTGCGGGCCAGCGCGGGGGCCGCCACCCCGCTTCCCGGCCGGGGAACCCGGCAGCCCCTCGCCCTCGGCGCGGAGCCTCCGCCGCTCTGTAAACACGCATTCCTGAGTCATGGGCTCATTGTTCTGGGCCCCGCGGCCCATTAGCATCGCGGAACGATGACAGCTCGCGGCCCCCCGGCCGCCGGACAGCGCCGAGCCCCCGGCCCGGCTCCCAGGCCCGCGGGGGGCGGGGACGGGCGGCCGATGGCGGCTCCCTGGCCCGGCGGCCGGGTGTGGGTGGCTGTGCTGGGAGTTCTTATTCATCCCGTCCCGTGCAGTGAATTAATTTCCTGATGTAGTAAACATTTCGGGAAGGCCGGGATCCGATTCCTTCCATTCTCCAACCCCCTCCCCCCCATGGCTCTCCCGGGGCCGCCCCTCCGAGGCGGGGGAGGGGGGAGACCGTGGCGGCCCCGGCCCCTCGCGGCCCCTCAGGTGATCCCGGGCTGGCATCCCAGCGCCAAGGACGCTCAGAGAAAACAGCGTGTCCTCCGGCCTCCCCTTCAAAATAAAAGCCGCCCCCCCCAGACCCATGTGGAACGGATTAAGTCTCCAACACATCAGGGTGAGCGTGTTTATCCAAAGCATTTCATAGAATGTCAGAGCGAGAACGCAGAGATCATTGAGAGACGCAGAAAGAGAAAGAACCGTCGGGAGACGTCCTGGCGTGGCCGTTCGTGGAGGGCAGACCCCCACACCCCCTGCCTGCCTCTGGGCCTCGGTTTCCCTGTCAGCGAGATGGGGCTTCCCACTAGATTTCCATTTTGACCTAGGACTTTCCCATTCCACAGAAGAGAAAACTGAGACCCAGAAGGGGGAAGGGCTGGCCCGGGGTCCCCCAGAGTCAGTGGCAAGAGCAAGGAGGATTCCATGAATGCCAGAAAGGCTGCACCATCTCCCTGGGGGTGGCGGGCAGAGCTTCCGTGGCCATTCTGAGGGAGGCGGGGAGGGGGGCGCCCGCTCTGAGCTGACAAGGAGGCCTTTGAGGGGCTCCCTAGAGTCTGGATAAACCGTCCTGTGCGGGGCTCTGGTTGCTGCGAGTCCTAAACCAGCCTCTACCTACAGGCCCCGGGAGAGACCGGGAGGCCGGTGGGCTATCTGAGAGGGCCTGTGGGCTATCTGAGAGGGCCGGTGGGCTATCTGAGAGGGCCCTCCCTCAGGAGATGCAGGAGGGATCCCAGGGCTCTTTGGGCAGCTTGGGCAGGTGGCCTCCTGGGGCCGGGGTGGGGGGAGGGAAGGGAAGGGACACAGTTTTCCCTCTTCTATGGTCCCCTCCCTCTTTCCCTCTCCCTTTTTTAGTGTCTTCCCTCTCCCTGAAGATGCTCATCAGCCCTTTGGTCTATCTCAGCCCTTTGGTCTATCTCAGCCCTTTGGTCTATCTCAGCCCCTCGGTCCATCTCAGCCCCTCGGTCCGTCTCGGCCCCTCGGTCCGTCTCGGCCCCTCGGTCCGTCTCAGTCCTTTGGTCTCACTGCCTTGGTCTAGCCCCTCGCTCCCCATAGGGACCAGGTTTTGTTGCTGACTGGGGGAGGGGTCGGCGGTTTAGGGGTTGGGGCTGTTTATGTCAGTTGTCCACCCGAGCTGCACATTCTTGTGGTCGGCTCCTTAACTCGGTAAAAATTTGGGAAATTTTTAAATAAAACAAAACAAAGAAGCGTTTTCAAAGGGATTTCCAAATCCTGCGGCCGCATCCTCCCTGACCCGGCTAGTGGCGGCGAAGGCTCTGGGAGGCCGGGGGAGGAGGGGCAGGACTGGGGGGGCAGGAGGGAGACCCTTCTAACGGCCTCTGGGGAACTCCTCGGCCGGGGGGGGGGGCAGGGAGGGGAGGGCCGAGCCCTGAGAGGTTAGACCCGGGAGGGCTCCGGCCCCTCCTTCCGCCAGTGGGGGCCAGGGCTTAGCACGTCCCTGGCACATAGTCAGTGCCTAATGCAGCCTGGGGGCTGAGTTGACTTTCATGACAATAAACACATTGGCTTTGGTGGGCTGTATGATGAGAATGCTAACTGCCGAGGGGGAGGAGGAGGAAGAGAAAGAGGATGGGAGGAGGAGGAGGAAGAAGAGGAGGAGGAAGAAGAAGAGAAGGAGAAGGAGGAAGAATAGGAGGATGAGAAGGAAGAGGAAGAGGAGAAAAAAAGGAAGAGGAAAAAGAAGAAGAGAAGGATGAAGAGGAGGAAGAGAAAGGATGGGAGGAGGAGGAAGAGAAAGAAGATGGGAGGAGGAGGAAGAGGAGGAGGAAGAAGAAGAGAAGGAGGAGGAGGAGGAAGAGAAAGAGGATGGGAGGAGGAGGAAGAGGAGGAGGAGGAAGAGGAGGAGAAGGAGGAAGAATAGGAGGATGAGAAGGAAGAGGAAGAGGAGAAAAAAAGGAAGAGGAAAAAGAAGAAGAGAAGGATGAAGAGGAGAAAGAGAAAGGATGGGAGGAGGAGGAAGAGAAAGAGGATGGGAGGAGGAGGAAGAGGAGGAGGAGGAGGAGGAAGAGAAAGAGGATGGGAGGAGGAGGAAGAGGAGGAGGAAGAAGAAGGGAAGGAGGAGGAGGAAGAGAAAGAGGATGGGAGGAGGAGGAAGAGAAAGAGGATGGGAGGAGGAGGAAGAGAAAGAAGATGGGAGGAGGAGGAAGAGGAGGAGGAAGAAGAAGAGAAGGAGAAGGAGGAAGAATAGGAGGATGAGAAGGAAGAGGAAGAGGAGAAAAAAAGGAAGAGGAAAAAGAAGAAGAGAAGGATGAAGAGGAGGAAGAGAAAGGATGGGAGGAGGAGGAAGAGAAAGAAGATGGGAGGAGGAGGAGGAGGAGGAAGAAGAAGAGAAGGAGGAGGAGGAGGAAGAGAAAGAGGATGGGAGGAGGAGGAAGAGGAGGAGGAGGAGGAGGAAGAGGAGGAGAAGGAGGAAGAATAGGAGGATGAGAAGGAAGAGGAAGAGGAGAAAAAAAGGAAGAGGAAAAAGAAGAAGAGAAGGATGAAGAGGAGAAAGAGAAAGGATGGGAGGAGGAGGAAGAGAAAGAGGATGGGAGGAGGAGGAAGAGGAGGAGGAGGAGGAGGAAGAGAAAGAGGATGGGAGGAGGAGGAAGAGGAGGAGGAAGAAGAAGGGAAGGAGGAGGAGGAAGAGAAAGAGGATGGGAGGAGGAGGAAGAGAAAGAGGATGGGAGGAGGAGGAAGAGAAAGAAGATGGGAGGAGGAGGAAGAGGAGGAGGAAGAAGAAGAGAAGGAGGAGGAGGAGGAAGAGAAAGAGGATGGGAGGAGGAGGAAGAGGAGGAGGAGGAAGAAGAGGAGGAGGAGGAAGAGAAAGAGGATGGGAGGAGGAGGAAGAAGAGGAGGAGGAGGAAGAAGAAGAGAAGGAGGAGGAGGAAGAGGAGGAGAAGGAGGAAGAATAGGAGGATGAGAAGGAAGAGCAAGGAGGATTCCATGAATGCCAGAAAGGCTGCACCATCTCCCTGGGGGTGGCGGGCAGAGCTTCCGTGGCCATTCTGAGGGAGGCGGGGAGGGGGGCGCCCGCTCTGAGCTGACAAGGAGGCCTTTGAGGGGCTCCCTAGAGTCTGGATAAACCGTCCTGTGCGGGGCTCTGGTTGCTGCGAGTCCTAAACCAGCCTCTACCTACAGGCCCCGGGAGAGACCGGGAGGCCGGTGGGCTATCTGAGAGGGCCGGTGGGCTATCTGAGAGGGCCGGTGGGCTATCTGAGAGGGCCCTCCCTCAGGAGATGCAGGAGGGATCCCAGGGCTCTTTGGGCAGCTTGGGCAGGTGGCCTCCTGGGGCCGGGGTGGGGGGAGGGAAGGGAAGGGACACAGTTTTCCCTCTTCTATGGTCCCCTCCCTCTTTCCCTCTCCCTTTTTTAGTGTCTTCCCTCTCCCTGAAGATGCTCATCAGCCCTTTGGTCTATCTCAGCCCTTTGGTCTATCTCAGCCCTTTGGTCTATCTCAGCCCCTCGGTCCATCTCAGCCCCTCGGTCCGTCTCGGCCCCTCGGTCCGTCTCGGCCCCTCGGTCCGTCTCAGTCCTTTGGTCTCACTGCCTTGGTCTAGCCCCTCGCTCCCCATAGGGACCAGGTTTTGTTGCTGACTGGGGGAGGGGTCGGCGGTTTAGGGGTTGGGGCTGTTTATGTCAGTTGTCCACCCGAGCTGCACATTCTTGTGGTCGGCTCCTTAACTCGGTAAAAATTTGGGAAATTTTTAAATAAAACAAAACAAAGAAGCGTTTTCAAAGGGATTTCCAAATCCTGCGGCCGCATCCTCCCTGACCCGGCTAGTGGCGGCGAAGGCTCTGGGAGGCCGGGGGAGGAGGGGCAGGACTGGGGGGGCAGGAGGGAGACCCTTCTAACGGCCTCTGGGGAACTCCTCGGCCGGGGGGGGGGCAGGGAGGGGAGGGCCGAGCCCTGAGAGGTTAGACCCCGGGAGGGCTCCGGCCCCTCCTTCCGCCAGTGGGGGCCAGGGCTTAGCACGTCCCTGGCACATAGTCAGTGCCTAATGCAGCCTGGGGGCTGAGTTGACTTTCATGACAATAAACACATTGGCTTTGGTGGGCTGTATGATGAGAATGCTAACTGCCGAGGGGGAGGAGGAGGAAGAGAAAGAGGATGGGAGGAGGAGGAGGAAGAAGAGGAGGAGGAAGAAGAAGAGAAGGAGAAGGAGGAAGAATAGGAGGATGAGAAGGAAGAGGAAGAGGAGAAAAAAGGAAGAGGAAAAAGAAGAAGAGAAGGATGAAGAGGAGGAAGAGAAAGGATGGGAGGAGGAGGAAGAGAAAGAAGATGGGAGGAGGAGGAAGAGGAGGAGGAAGAAGAAGAAGAGAAGGAGGAGGAGGAGGAAGAGAAAGAGGATGGGAGGAGGAGGAAGAGGAGGAGGAGGAAGAGGAGGAGAAGGAGGAAGAATAGGAGGATGAGAAGGAAGAGGAAGAGGAGAAAAAAGGAAGAGGAAAAAGAAGAAGAGAAGGATGAAGAGGAGAAAGAGAAAGGATGGGAGGAGGAGGAAGAGAAAGAGGATGGGAGGAGGAGGAAGAGGAGGAGGAGGAGGAGGAAGAGAAAGAGGATGGGAGGAGGAGGAAGAGGAGGAGGAAGAAGAAGGGAAGGAGGAGGAGGAAGAGAAAGAGGATGGGAGGAGGAGGAAGAGAAAGAGGATGGGAGGAGGAGGAAGAGAAAGAAGATGGGAGGAGGAGGAAGAGGAGGAGGAAGAAGAAGAGAAGGAGAAGGAGGAAGAATAGGAGGATGAGAAGGAAGAGGAAGAGGAGAAAAAAGGAAGAGGAAAAAGAAGAAGAGAAGGATGAAGAGGAGGAAGAGAAAGGATGGGAGGAGGAGGAAGAGAAAGAAGATGGGAGGAGGAGGAAGAGGAGGAGGAAGAAGAAGAGAAGGAGGAGGAGGAGGAAGAGAAAGAGGATGGGAGGAGGAAGAGGAGGAGGAGGAGGAGGAGAGGAAGAGGAGGAGAAGGAGGAAGAATAGGAGGATGAGAAGGAAGAGGAAGAGGAGAAAAAAGGAAGAGGAAAAAGAAGAAGAGAAGGATGAAGAGGAGAAAGAGAAAGGATGGGAGGAGGAGGAAGAGAAAGAGGATGGGAGGAGGAGGAAGAGGAGGAGGAGGAGGAGGAAGAGAAAGAGGATGGGAGGAGGAGGAAGAGGAGGAGGAAGAAGAAGGGAAGGAGGAGGAGGAAGAGAAAGAGGATGGGAGGAGGAGGAAGAGAAAGAGGATGGGAGGAGGAGGAAGAGAAAGAAGATGGGAGGAGGAGGAAGAGGAGGAGGAAGAAGAAGAGAAGGAGGAGGAGGAGGAAGAGAAAGAGGATGGGAGGAGGAGGAAGAGGAGGAGGAAGAAGAAGAGGAGGAGGAGGAGGAAGAGAAAGAGGATGGGAGGAGGAGAAAGAAGAGGAGGAGGAAGAAGAAGAAGAAAAGGAGGAGGAGGAGGAAGAATAGGAGGATGAGAAGGAAGAGGAAGAGGAGGAAAAAAAGGAAGAGGAAGAAGAAGAGAAGGATGAGGAGGAGGAAGAGAAAGAGGATGGGAGGAGGAGGAGGAAGAGGAAGAGAACAAAGGAAGAAGAAGAAAAAAAGGAAAGTAAGGAGGAAGAGAAAGAGGATGGGAGGAGGAAGAGGAGGAGGAGGAGGAGAAAGAGAAGGAAAAGGAGAATGAGGAAGAAGAAGAGAAGGAAGAGAAAGAGAATGGGAGGAGGAGGAGGAGGAGCAGCAGCAGCAGAGGGAGGCAAAGAAGGGAGAGGGGGAGGAGATGATTTGGACCCTGCTTTGAGAGGCCCCGGGATGGGCAAAGTCCAGGCCTGGGATGGGGGGCACCCCAAAAATGGCTGCCAGAAGCCGGCAGGTCCCTGCGGCCAGGGCAGTGGGGAGCACCAGGGAAGCGGCCTGGGCAGAGTGCTGCTGCCAGGATACCCCTGCCCACGTCCCGGCCCAAGCTGCTCAGCATTTCCGGAGACTCAGGAATGGAGCTGTCTTTGCCCCCTGGGAGCTTCTCTTCTCCCAAGGGGGCTGGAATGCCGCTGCCCTTGGCCTCCGGTGCTCCCCCAGAACCCTGGGCTCCCCCTGAACCCCGGGCTCCCCTTCCCCTCAAGCTGGGAGCCCATGTGGGTGGGGGCGGCCTGCCCCTCCCCTCCCCTCCCCCCCCCCCCCCCGTCGGAGGGTCCCCTGGCCGGCCCAGCTCCGCGCCCCGGCTGCCGGCCTGTCCGGGCAGAGGTCCCGGGTAAACAAGCATTAGCCGGGGTCCCGCGGACGCTCTGTAATTTGGGCCGGGGTTAGCGCCCGTGCGTCAGGCGGGGGCAGGCCCTTGTAATTACACCCGTCGGTGCCTGCCTCTCCGCGCCCGCCGGGCTGGGCTCCCACAGGCCGGGGCCAGACTCCCGGGCGGCTCTGGGGGGCCGGCACTCCTCTGCTGTCCCGCCCTGGGCCGGGGGCTGACAGTGCCCCCCCCCCGCCGGCCCCTGCCCCAGGAGGCGCCGCATAAGACATGGGGGGGGGCACAGGCCCAGAGTGGGGACGCCCGGCCGGGGTCAGCCCCCTGGGGTCCACTCTGACCTGGGGCAGCGGAGGGGGGGGTGGCGGGAGGAGATCACGGACACCGACCCCGCCTGACCCTCCCCCCTCCCCGCCCAGGTTCTCTCCTCTCCCGAGGATCCAGGACCGGACACCGGCGGCTTCCCCGCTTTGGGGCCGACTCTGCCCGGGGCGTCCCGGAGTCTCCGGATGCGAGGCATCGAATGCTGGGCTGAAGCGTGTGGATAGTCTTCCTCAGGCAAAGGAAAGGCATGGAAGTTTCCATCAATCAGCATTTATTAAGCACCAACTATGTAGGAGGCACGTGAGCGGCTCAGTGGGCGGAGCTCCAGGCCAGGAGGCAGAGACCCGAGGGCCGACCCAACCTTTGCTGGGGATCCCGCGGCTCCGCCCCCCGCCCGCCACTCCCACCCACTCGAGCTCCCAGACATGCGCCCTCACAGGCACTTACACACTCGTGTTCACACCCGCTCGCCCTCACCTCACCCCGTGTCCTCCTACACACACTCGCTGTGGGCCCCGACACCGGACAGTCCGGACCCGCACACGCTCCCCATTCACGGCTCGCGCTCGGGGACCCTGAGGACTGGCCCTTGACCACCTGACCAAGTCACTCCTCTCCCCGGGCCTCAGTTTCCTCCTGGGGAAAATGGGGGAGGGGGACCGGATTTCCCGGTCCCTGAAACAGGCCGGGATGGGGGAGGGGGCCTCGGCTCATTGGAGAAGACCCCAAGGGTCTGCTGGGCTCTCGGAGCCAGAGCCCGGACCCGGAAAAGGGCAAAGGAGCAGATGCGGCCTCGTCCCGCCTCCTGTAGGAGCGCGGCCCTCCCGGCGTGGAGCAGCTCCTTCTCCCTGGCAGGGTGGAGCACGGCCGGCCCTCCTGGGGTCACGCACGCCGCCAGGCAAGAGGGGGGCTCCGGGAGGGGCCTGCGCCGAGGCGGGGATGGGCGAGCCGGGAGCCCGTGGGGAGGATCGCGCCCCCATCCCGCCGTCTCAGCCCATTTGACCGATGAGCCCACGGGGGCTGGGAGAGCTGGGTCACGTGCTCGATGGCAGCCCCAGCGTGAGCCCGGCTCCCGGAGTAGTTCTAGGAAAAGGCCCTTCTCCCGCTCCCGGGCCTGTGCCAGGCGGGAGGTGGAGCTTGGCGGCCGCCACCTCGGACCTGCCCGTCTTATCTCTGTTTGGACAAAGGCAAAGTGTCCCCGTCATGGCTTCTAGCTGGCGATGCCGGGAAAGGCCAGAGGGGGAGGGGCCCCCGCGGGCTCCCCGGTCTGGAACCAGGGCCTCGCCCCCAGCCCGGAAGCCCCAGGAAGGTCCGAGGGCCCGCTGGGCCTGCTGGGAGCCGGGTGGGCCGGGGTCGTGCCAGCCCGGGGGCTGCGAGGCCCCGGTCAGAGCTCCCCTCCCCCACGGCTGTGTCACCCCGAGCGGACACGAGGCCGGAAGCCCAAAGGCCTGGGGCTGGTCCGGCTCTGTCCCTCACTCTCTGTGACTGACCCAGACTCCCGTCTCCTCGGAAAGAGAGGAAGCCTAAACCTCCCTCTCCGGGCCTCGGTTTCCCTGGTTTCCGATTTGGGGGGGCCAGGGGAGGCGGAAGGTGGCCAAGGGGGGATCTAGGACCCTCCGGCCCAGCTGCCCAAATACTGCCCCTGGGAGGGCAGCCTCAGGCGGACAGGTGGACTCGGGCCTAGTGGGCCTGACCAACGGGGGGAACTTTGCCCTGGGGATGCAGGGGAGTCCCTATTGCTGAGTCTCCCCGGGGCCGCACGAGCTCTGGGCGGCCTGGACGCCCACGTCTCCACGGGCTCGGGGGACACCTTGTTCCGTCAATGAATGTCCTGCCCCAAACAGCCGGCAGGGGCTGGCCCTGAGCTTTGCTCTGCATCCCCATTTCCTTTGCCCAGGTGTCCTGCACCTGCCTCCTCGGGCTCACGCCATCCCTCCGTCCCTCCTCCGGCCACAGATGCTCCTGGAGGAAGCTTTGCTTCTGACCACATCTGCCTCAGCCTGTGGGGGCTGCGGCGCCGACCGTGTCCCCCGCCCTGCGGCGTCGGGAAGCTCTAGCTCAGCAGAGGGGATGAACAAGGGAGAAGGGGGTGAACGAGGGAGAAGGGGGTGAACGAGGGAAAAGGGGTGAACGAGGGAGAAGGGGGTGGACGAGGGAGAAGGGGGTGAACGAGGGAGAAGGGGGTGGACGAGGGAGAAGGGGGTGAACGAGGGAGAAGGGGGTGGACGAGGGAGAAGGGGGTGAACGAGGGAGAAGGGGGTGAACGAGGGAGAAGGGGATGAACGAGGGAGAAGGGGGTGAACGAGGGAGAAGGGGGTGAACGAGGGAGAAGGGGGTGGACGAGGGAGAAGGGGGTGACGAGGGAGAAGGGGGTGGACGAGGGAGAAGGGGGTGGACGAGGGAGAAGGGGGTGAACGAGGGAGAAGGGGGTGAACGAATAGATGACAAAGAGACGACAGGCATCCCATGGAGTAGCTCAGAGGCCTAACCTGGGACTGCAAGGACAGGCTTTACTTTAGCCCTACGCCACAGAAGGCAAGTGGTGCCATGGTGAGGGTTTGGATTTGGGGTGATCTCAGTTCTGACCCTGACTCCAACCTCTTGGGACCCGGGCAAGTCTAGATGAAGAAATCTAACCCTAAATCTAGATTTCTTCATCCATAAAATGAGGGTGAGAGCCTGCCTCAGTCCCTGCCTCGGTCCCTGCCTCGGTCCCTGCCTCGGTCCCTCCCTCGGTCCCTGCCTCGGTCCCTGCCTCGGTCCCTTCCTCCATCCCTGTCTCTGAGCGAGCCAGAGCTTTGTACGGCCCAGAAGCCTGACCCATCGGAGCCTAAATACCTCCGGGATCTCAGAGCAGAAGCTCTAACGGTTTCCCATCTGGTGGCAGGTGGTTTTCTGGGATGTGGGAGACTGCGTGGGGTCCTTCAGGCACCCCAATCATCTTCGAGCAAGAAAAGCAGGGAGACCCGGAGCGCCCGCCCAGATCCACGCCGGGCGCCACTGTTGGGGTTCAAATGTTGGGTTCTTGTTCTTTAAAATATTATAAAAGTTCTCCCTGGGTGCCTTCCCTGGAATCAGGATTTTGTCGGTCCCTGTTCGGGCGCCAAAATGCAGTGAGCTTTTTCTTCTCAAAACGCAGCCAGGTGATAAAAGTTCAGATCTCTTATTATCTCCAATATAGCCTGGTTAGCTTAGAGGTCTATCTCTCTGCTTGGTTCCAAGAGCTCGCTCCGAATGTCTCCAAATCCAAAGGTTCTGTCCTTCAGCCTCTGCCTCTGCTTCCTTCTGCCTCCAACCAGCACAGAGATGGAATGAATCTCTTGTCTCCTTCACTGGGAGCTCGGCCAGCTTTCTGGTGAGTCTTTCAGACCAGCTTGGTCTCAGTGGGGGGCGTGCAGGAGCCCAGCCACCTACCACAGTGGTGTGAGATGAAGATGAATCTGGTTGTCCGCTGAACTCTCGACTCGTAGCTTCTTCCTCTGAAAACTCTTCTTCTGCCACCAGCAGCCAAGTGGAAAATATTCTGCCTTGCCTCGGAGAGAGGGCTTCTGGCGTAATTCCCCTGAAATCTCGACTTGTAGCTTCTTCCTCTGAAGGACTTCCTTGACTGGCCCATTGAAGCTCTATTTATGCGCCTTCAAGAAAGGGATTGTGGGTTTTCTCCCATAGTGCTCTCTGGCCCAAAGAGCTTCAAGGGAGGTGTGAACTCATAAAGTTACAAAGTTTACTTTGTGAAGCTCCCATACTTGTGAACTCCAATGAGTAAAGGTGTGAACACAAGCCTTGTCTTGATTAGTTCTACTTAGTACCTTGTTTCAGGTTCTGCCCAAAACATCTTCTTGTAAGATTAGATCAACTCTAATGAGTTAGCAGTTAGTAAGGATTCCAACACGCCACCACAGAGGAAGACTGGGCTGGCACGGCGAGCCCCACCGGCGAGTGTCCAGAGTTTGGCGCGTGAAAATCTGCTGAAATGGAGCATTTGGCCTGGAAGAGGCTCGGAGGGGCCCCCAGTACTCAAAGGGTGGGATCAGCCAGCCCCAAGGACTGGGGAGTGTGCCCAGAGGCAGGTCGAGGCTGGGCATCGGGAGCCACTTCCTCTGAGAGGGACACGCCGCAGCCAGAGGGGACGACTCAGCCTTGGCAGGAGGGGCTCCGAGGGAGGCCTGGAAGGATGAATGGTTGGGTAGAGAGGAAGGAGGGAGATTGCCACTGCAGGCAACAGCAAAAGCAAACAAAGACTTGGAGGGGGCAGCTGGGTGGCGCCGTGGATAGAGCAGCAGCCCTGAAGTCAGGAGGACCTGAGTTCAAATTTGACCTCAAACACTTCCCAGCTGTGTGACCCTGGGCAAGTCACTTAACCTTAATTGCCTCAGGGAAGAAAAAAAAAAAGCACTGTAGGAGACCAGGGAGGACTTCTGGCTCCCTACAAGAATCATCCCTAAGAGTGGCCGGGATGGTGGGAGCCGGGATCGGGACTTGTGTCTGCCGGGCCGGGAGGGGCGGGCGATGGGAAGCGGGCCAGAGGCCCCCCGGGGCAGCACGAGACCCATGCGCTCCAGGTCCTCCCCGGGTGTCCGGGCAGGAGCCACCCGACCCGACTTGCCCCTCGGCTGTGCTGGTCAGGGAGGGCAAGAGTGGAGAGCGGGGGGGTGGGGGGGGCTTGAAAGAAAGCTAGGAGAGGCGGGCAGAGAGAGAAGTCTCTCCTCTCATGGCGACCATTGGCTGCTTTCCCCTCGCTCTTCTTTCGGGACTGACTCATAAGGCGCCGACAAAGTCAAGACAAACGGGGCCTCCCGATCTCTCGGGCCCCGGGCCCGTCGCCCTGTCAGGTGGAAATTTAGTTCCCCTAAAGGCTCGGCTCCCCCCTCGGAGCCCCCCGATTGCCTGCCACCTCCGAGGTGTCGGAGCGTCCCGGGCTTCGGGTCTCTGAGAGAGACCCTTGCCCCGGGCCTTGGGAAAGCGACCCCCCCACTGGGAAGCTTCCCTGAAAACCCCACGTCCAGTCTCTGCTTTGTGACTCTCTGGTTCAGTAATTGATGTTCACTAACGGAGACACTCATTGTGAGCGAGGGCCTTGTTTTCAACTTCCACGAGTCCTTGGACCAATGGCCAGATATCCAAGTGAGAAGGTGAATGAATGGACGGACGGACGGACGGACGGACAGATGGATGGACAGACAGATGGATGGATGGATGGACAGACAGACGGACGGACGGACGGATGGATAGATGGACGGATGGATGGACAGACGGATGGATGGATGGATGGACAGGAAGATGAATGGTTGGGTAAGTAGGTGGATGGATGAATGAATAAAAAACATATTACGTGCTTACTATGTGCTGTGCTAAGTAGAAAAATAGACACTGAGCTGAGAGTCTCTGCTTTCCAGAAGTTCCCGTTCACAGACAGTCCAGATGCCCGGGACATTTCAGCTGATTCTGCATCAGATGGAGACTCCTCCGGACGCAGGTAAAAGCAAGGGCGCCCCTTCTGCCCCGTGGCTGCCGCCTCGGCCTCTGTCTCTCTGGGGCTCTCGCTGACACACAGTAGGCACTTAATCGGTGTTGAGCCGAGTCACGTCAATGAGAGTCGGGCCAGGCGCTTTCCGGGCCGGTCTCGAGCGGCCGTGTCAGCAGACGTCCCTCCGGGAACAATCCCCAGGCCGCTCTCGCAGGGGTTGCTCCCTGGACCTCGTCCCAAAGCCGGGCTCTGAAGGGGTGACTGCTCTTCCAGGGGCTCCTGGGCTCAGCAAGTGATCAAGATGGCAGCCTCAGTGGTAGGGAGCCCCGTGCCCCTTCCCCACACAGGCGGGGGCTCGAGGTCCAGGTGGGTCACCTGCCTTCAGTCTATCTCCGCCGGGAGGGGTCTGGAACCAAAGGTTCCCTCCCTCCATCCCTCCCTCCATCCCTCTCTCTGTCCCTCCCTCCATCCCTCCCTCCATCCCTCTCTCTGTCCCTCCCTCCGGCCCTCCCTCTGTTCCCTCCCTCGCCAGCCCTTCCGGCTGAGCCCCCTTTCCAGACTTGTTGCTTCTGATAGCGGCGCCGACCAGACCAGCCTCGGGTTTCCCACCTGCGGCTCGCCCCCATGCCCGGCACCCGCCCCCTCCTCACTTCCCCCTTGGAGAGCCCTCCGAAGAGGGGACGGAGGCCCGGAAGGGGCATCTCCTGGCTTGGTAGAGGCCCCGGGCCGGGAGGGCCTTCCCTGGTATCATCGGGGTGGGAGATGACAGGCCTGGAAGCCCAGATTGGCCTCCTGGGTCATGGGCCGTCCCAGGACCCTCCCCCACCCTGTCTCTGGGGCCCGTGCCCTCGGCCTTGGTCTGCCCGCTGCCTGGTGCCTGGGGAGACTCCGGGCCGCTCTGTGCCGCTGACGTGGGTACGTGCAGGGACTCGGACCGTGGCCCTCCTGGGCCCGTCCTCCCGAGCGCCCCAGGGCTTCCCAGCCTTAAATCCCGGGCCCCGACGCGTCCCAGAGGCCGGGCTAGGAGAGCCGGAGTCGTCCTCTGAGGTCAGGGCGGGGTCCCAGGCCCCGGGACTAACAGGACATCCCCGCTCCTTGCGGTTCTCGGGGGCGCCCGGGACCCAGAATTGCTCCGCGAGCCCCCACTGGAGGCCTCGGGAAAACTTGCCGCGTGAGCACAATTTCTGCCTCCCACAGTGAAGGGGAGCAGGTGACGGACCCTCCCTGCCCCCCTCTACCTCGGGGGGCCCCGCCCCCGGCCCTGCCAGCAGGACCCCAAAGAAACATGCAGCCAGATGCTGAATCAGAACCAGATGTGGGCGAGAATGTGGGGAAAGAGGCGGGGCCCCCGGCGCCCCCGCTGGCCCCGGTCCTGGGAGGCCACCTGCTGCCCGGCCCCGGCCTCCACATTCACTGGCCTCCTGCCACAGTCTCGGGGGCCTCCCAGAGAAAGCAACCCCCCCAAGCCGCCCCCCGGCCCTCAGGGCTCGCGCCAGGATCAGAGCGAGTTAGGACAATATTTGTCGGAGCCAGAATCCCGTCGGCTCAGCTGGGCAGCAGCGGAGGGTCGGGGGCCGGGGCCGGGGCCGCCCCTCCCCCAGTCCGGCCCAGCCTGATGGGACCCTTTCCTACCTGCGAGGGGGGGTCCAGACCACGCCAGGCCTTGCCCCCCCAACTGCACGCGCCGTGAGCCCCCCCTCAGGCCGATCCCCCTCCCGCAGAGGGAGACTCCCCCAGCCCGACCTCTGGGAGGGGGGCGGGGCCCAGGGGCGAGGGCCGGGGGCCCGGCTCGCCAGGCTCGGCGCCTCCACTGCCCGGCCTGTCACACTGCCCCCTCGGGCCCGGGCCTGCCGCGCTGAGGAGAGGTTTGTGGATTTAGACTGAACAAGGGGGAGGCCCGAGGGACGGGGTCGCGGCAGGAAACTCCCAGGGGCACGGCCGGGGCAGGGAAAGCGGGCGCGTTCATTAAGCTCCTCCTGTGCCCGGCCCGGGGCCTGCAGGCCAGGAGTGCTCCCCACACGCAGACTCCCTGTGCGCAAGGGCCCGTGCGTACAACAGCCCCGTTCGGAGAGTTCCTGGGATGCTCATCGTGTTACAGCCAGGGAAACTGAGGAAGACCCGAGGGCAAAGACGACCGGCCTGACGTCCCTCAGCACAGGGCGGCCAGCTCTTTGGGCGTCCCAAGGCCCTTAACCACAGGGCACCGGCCTCCCCCCGGACCACCGGCCTCCCCCCCGGACCACCGGCCTCCTCCCAGACCACCAGCCTCCCCCCCGGACCACCGCCTCCCCCCCGGACCACCGGCCTCCCCCCCTGGACCACCAGCCTCCCCCCCGAACCACCGGCCTCCCCCCCGACCACCGGCCTCCCCCCCGACCACCGGCCTCCCCCCCTGGACCACCGGCCTCCCCCCCGAACCACCGGCCTCCCCCCCGGACCACCGGCCTCCCCCCCGGACCACCGGCCTCCCCCCCTGGACCACCGGCCTCCCCCCCGGACCACCGCCTCCCCCCCGGACCACAGCCTCCCCTCCAGGACCACCGGCCTCCCCTCCAGGACCACCGGCCTCCCCCCCGGACCACCGGCCTCCCCCCCGGACCACAGCCTCCCCTCCAGGACCACCGCCTCCCCCCCGGACCACCGGCCTCCCCCCCGGACCACAGCCTCCCCTCCAGGACCACCAGCCTCCCCCCTGAGCCACCGGCCTCCCCCGAGCCAGTGGCCTCTGCGCTCTGTGTCTGGCAGCTCCTCCCCCCCCCAGGTCAGCTCTCCAGTTTTTAAAAGAATTTTTAAAACTCCCAGAGACTCTGCTCTTGCCCAGCTGACATGTGGGTGTCAAGGAGGCCCAGGAGAGGCTGGCCGGGGGAGGCTGGGCCGTTCCATCCCCTGGGCCCTCCGGGCTTTCTGGAGGCCTCCTCACTGACCCGCAGCTGGGCCCGGCCTCCCCCTCCCCCCGGGCTCCTGCACCACTGCCCTCTGCCATCGCTGGGTAAATAAACACAAAGCTTTACCAGGACCGGGCGCAAGCCCCGGAAGCTGCTCCTGCCCGGGTGCCCGGCCCTGCCCCCACTCCGGGGACCTCAGCAGCTCGCTCCCTGCCCAGCCCAGGGAGCCTGTGGGGCGGGGGGGGGGGGGCTTCAGAAGACAGTGCTCATGGCTGAGGGCTCAGCAAGGTCTTTGGATCACTATCTGGTTCTGAGACGGGGGGGGGGGGGCAGGGGGGGTAGGGCCTCCAGAACCAGGGCTTCCATAACCAGGGCCTGCGGAACCAGGGCCTCCACCCAGCGAGGAGCATCCACCAGCCCCCTTCCTCTGGCTGAGCCCAGATGCCCGAGCCAGGCCCCATTCCCCAAAGGTGAAGGCCGGGGAGGGAGGCCGTGGGCCGGGCCTGGCTGGAAGGGGCAGGGGGCGCTTGCACAAGGAAACCAAAGGTCGGGGCTTGGCACGGCCTGGCCGATAAGGCGTCATGTGACCCGTTTTTCTGTGAACAGCCCCTCCCCTCCCCCCAGAACCACGAGGCTCACTGGCTTTTCCAGGGAGGGAGGGACGGAGGCCAGGCTGGAGGTCAACAACCTCAGAGCTCCCTGAGAGCCAGAAGCGCCTCCAGCCCCCGCCTGCCACCTGAGAAGGAGTCCCTGGGCCTCCCCACCTGGCCGTGGTCCCGGGCCTCCATCCCGCCCCGGCCCCAGAACCCCGCTGGCCAAGTCCTCCCCAGGGCCGAGCTGGCCCCCTTTCTCTTCCATGAAGGTTCTGAGGAGACCTTGTCTGAGCCCCCCCGCCCCAGGGAGCCCCCCATCTCTCCCAATCACCAGGAGCCAGGGCTCGATCCCCACGTGGCCCGAGCCTTGGAGTCGGAGGCCAGCCTGCGGCGGACTCCCTGGGGAACCCTGTGCCTTCTCTGAGCCTCAGTTTCCACATTTGTCACGTGGGAATGGTAGCGCCCCCTCCCGGGGGCCGGGGTGAAAGGCCTTGGAGGAGATGAGCAGCCCCAGAGCCCAGAGGGCTTATCGGAGAGATGCTGCAGGTGGGGGGGCCAACCCCGAGACTGGCCCCTTCGGAGGCCTGGGGGCCTTGGGGGGTCTGGGGGGAGGAGAAAGGGGCTCTGAGAAAAGCCCCCCAGCAGAAGGCCCTGGCCCGCAGCTCTGGGGGGGGGGGTGGCGGGGGGAGGCCGGCCCGTTGGTGCCTCTGTGCCTGTGGGTCGGTTGCTTCGGGGAGCCTCTATCCCCCTGGCACCCGGGGCAGGCTGGGTGGGCTTCCTGCGGGTCTCCCACATGTCCTGATGGGTAGGTGAGGAGGAGCGGGGGGGAGGCCTGGGGCCGAGGGGAGCAGGAGGCCGAGGGGGGAGCCTGGAGGGAGGCTGACCAGTCGGGCTGAGGAAAGGCTCCGGCACGGGAGCTGTGAAGGGGCCCTGGTGCCTGGGTCTGTGTCTGGAGGTGTCAGCGGGGGCCCCAAGCCCTGGCCCAGATGGAGCCCCTACCCTGAGCAAACCTCCACGGGCCAAATGAGAGGCTGAGAAGCGGCCCTTATTTGGGGGAGGGGAGACTAGTGTAAGAGGGGAAAGGGCTCTCTTGCTCTTTGCTTCTGTCTCTGTCTCACTATCTCTCTATATCTGCCATCTCTGTCTGTCTCTGTCTCTGCCATCTCTGTCTCTGTCTCTGCCATCTCTGCCTGTCTCTGCCATCTCTGTCTGTCTCTGCCATTTCTGGCCATCTCTGCCATCTTTGACCATCTCTGTCTCTGTCTCTGCCATCTCTGTCTCTGTGTCTCTCTCTGTCTCTGCCATCTCTGTCTGTCTCTGTGTCTGTGTCTGTCTCTGCCATCTGTCTGTCTCTGCCATCTCTGTTTCTGTGTCTCTCTCTGTCTCTGCCATCTCTGTCTGTCTCTGTCATCTCTGTCTGTCTCTGTGTCTGTCTCTGTCTCTGCCATCTCTGTCTCTGTCTTTGCCATCTCTGTCTGTCTCTGTCTCTGCCATCTCTGTCTCTGTCTCTGCCATCTCTGTCTGTCTCTGCCATCTCTGGCCATCTCTGCCATCTTTGACCATCTCTGCCATCTTTGACCATCTCTGCCATCTCTGTCTCTGTGTCTGTCTCTGTCTCTCCCATCTCTGTTTCTGTGTCTCTCTCTGTCTGTCTCTGTGTCTGTCTCTGTCTCTGCCATCTCTGTCTCTGTGTCTCTTTCTGTCTCTGCCATCTCTGTCTGTTTCTGTGTCTGTCTCTGTCTCTGCCATCTCTGTCTGTCTCTGTGTCTGTCTCTGTCTCTGCCATCTCTGCCATCTTTGACCATCTCTGCCATCTCTGTCTCTGTGTCTGTCTCTGTCTCTGCCATCTCTGTTTCTGTGTCTCTCTCTGTCTCTGCCATCTCTGTCTGTCTCTGTGTCTGTCTCTGTCTCTGCCATCTCTGTCTCTGTGTCTCTCTCTGTCTGTCTCTGCCATCTCTGTCTGTCTCTGTGTCTGTCTCTGTCTCTGCCATCTCTGCCATCTTTGACCATCTCTGCCATCTCTGTCTCTGTGTCTGTCTCTGTCTCTGCCATCTCTGTCTGTCTCTGCCATCTCTGTTTCTGTGTCTCTCTCTGTCTCTGCCATCTCTGTTTGTCTCTGTCATCTCTGTCTGTCTCTGTGTCTGTCTCTGTCTCTGCCATCTCTGTCTCTGTGTCTGTTTCTGTCTCTGCCATCTCTGTCTCTGTGTCTCTCTCTGTCTCTGCCATCCCTGACCATCTCTGCCATCTCTGTTTCTGTGTCTCTCTCTGTCTCTGCCATCTCTCTCTGTCTCTGCCATCTCTGTCTGTCTCTGTCACTTTATTAAGGCCCTGGTGCGCTCCAGCTCTGAGGACACAGCCCTCCAAGGCGGGGAGACAACTCCTGGAGGGGGCGTAGGGGGCGGCGCTGCGGACTCGGCCTGCGAAGGCTCGGGACCGTGGAGGGGCCATCGGGGATCGCCTTTCCCCAGCCCTGCTCGTGTGTGTTAGACAGGAATCCCAGAGCGAGGGGGGGGCCTGTCTCTCCCCCCTTCAGCCCTCAGGGGCTCAGAGTCAGTAAGCTCTCCTTCCTGCTATCTGTCCAGATGGAAGGAAACTCAGCCCTGAACAAGGGGTCCCCCAGGGTGGGGCCGACACTAGAGAGCGGCTTCCTCAGTGCTCCCCGAGCTCCCAGCCGGGGCGCTCTGCAGTCACTGGTGCTACGTGTCCCTGCCCCATCAGTTGCACCCCCAAAATATGTCCCCTGGACAGGCTAGGCCGTCCTGAGGGGTTCAGAACCTTCCTAGCCACTAAGGGGAAGAGAAAAGAAAAGAAAGCTGAGGGGAGAAAGAAAAACAGAAAGAAAGAGAAAGGAGAAGAAAAAACAAGAAAGAGAAAAGAAAAATAAGGAGGAAAAGGAAGAGAAAGAAAAGGAGAGAGAAGGGGAGAAATAGAAGGGAAGGGAAGAAAATGAGGGAGAGGAGAAGAGATAAGGAAAAGTTGGCAAAGGGAAAGGAGAAGAGTATGAATTGGAAGGGGAGGCAAGAAGAAGAAATGAGGGAAAGGAAAAGAAAAACTAGAGGAGAAACAGAAGGGGAAGACCAAAGGGGGCTGTGGGAAAGAAAGGGAAAGGAGAAGGAGGAAGAGGAGGAGCAAGAGAAAGAAAAAGACAGAGAAGAAAAGGGACAAGAAAGAAAAAGGGGAAGAAAAGAGAGAAAATGAGGGAAAAGAGGAAAGAGAAGGAGAAATAGAGGAGAGAAAAAGGAAAGAAAAGAAAGGAGAGGAAACATAGAAAGGAAGAGGAGAAAAAGAGAAAGAGACAAAAGGAGGAAAAAAGAGAGAAAATGAAGGGAATAGAGAGAAGAAAATGGAGAAAAGGAAAAGAGGGAAGGAGAAAAATGAGGTGGAAAAAAAGGAAGAGGAGATCAGGAAAGAGAAGATGACAAAAATGGAAAACAAGGGAGAAAAAAATAGTTTTGATAAAGGAAGAGGTAAATGAGATGAGGGGAAGCAGCAAGAAAAGGGAAAGAGGGGAGAAGAGGAAAGAAAGAAAGGGAGGAGAGAAGGAAAGAAAGAGAGGAGAGAAGGAAAGAAAGAGAGGAGAGAAGGAAAGAAAGAGAGGAGAGAAGGAAAGAAAGAGAGGAGAGAAGGAAAGAGGTATGTTCAGAAGAGAAAAGTGGGAGAAGAGAATGTGAGGGAGAAAAAAGAGGGAAGAAAGGGAGGAGAGGCGATAACAAAAAGCAAGAAAGAGAAGAGGGAAATGACAAAAAAAATTAAAAAGGAAGGAGTGGAAAGAAGAAAAAGCAGAGAAGGAAAGGGGAAACAGCAGACAAAAACAAGAAAGAAGAGAGAAAAAAGAGGAAAAGTGAAAAAGTAAGGAAAAGGAAAACTAGAGGACAAATGAAAGAAAAGGAGGAGGGGGAAGGAGAAAAGCAGGGAAGAGAAAAGGGGAAATGGAGAAAAAGAAGAAAGAAGAGGAGGGCAAGAGAGGAGAAAAAGCAGGGGAAAGAAAGGGGAGATAGAAAAATTTTTTTAAAAAAGGATGGGGAGGAGAAAAAGTAAGGAAGAGAAAGGGGAAATGGGAGGAAAGAGGAAAGATAAGGAGAAGGGAAGAGAAAGGGGAAATAGAGGAGAAAAAGAAGAAAGAAAAGAGGGGAAAGGAAAGAGAAAAAGCAGTTAAGAGAAAGGGGGAGATAGCAGAGAAAAAAGGAAGAAAAGGAGGAGGGAGGAGAAAAATAAGGAAGAGAAAGAGGGAAAAGGGGACAAAAGGAGGAAAGAAAAAGAGAAGGGAAGAGAAAATGTAGCGAAGAGAAAGTGGGAAATAGAGGAGAAAAGGAAGAGAGGGAAGGAGAGAAAAGAGGAAAAGGGGAGATGAGAATAGAAAAAGGGAAAAAGAAAATGGAGGGAAAGAAGGGAAGGGGGAGAAAAAATAAGGTGCAAGAAAAGAGGGAGAGAACACTAAAAAGAGGAAAGGAGAGAAGGGGGAGAAGGAAAGGAGGGGAAAGAGCAAGAGAGGAGTTGCGGGGGGGCTGCAGAGCTGGGGTGGGGGGCGGCTTGGCGCCCCAGCCCGGACCTCCCCGCGCCAAACTTGGGGCCCAAGCCAGACTCTCTCCGCATGTGTTGTATCTCGTCGCCCCCAAGGGGTCAGTGCGGGAATCGCTTACATTTTGCAGAAAATCATTTATGGGAAATCCAATCCTGGGGTCCCCTTCAGGGAGGGGAGCTACCCATGATCCCCCGCAGGGGGCTCTCCCACCATCCCGCCTGCGCCCATCAGCATCCTTGGAGCCTGCTGGAGCTAGCAGAGGGGCCCCCGCCTGCGCCCCCACGGCCTCCTAGTGCCCCCACTTGTCCCAGGATTGGGGACATGGCTCTGGGGTTGCCTCTTGCCCCCGGTTTGCCCCCAGTCGCCCAAGCTCGGGTCAGTTCTGCTGAGGTCTCTGGGTCTTGGGGCTCTCTCCCCTGGGTCTTGAGAAGAAGGGGCAGGGCTGGGGCCCCAGAAGCCCCCACTTAGGCGAGTCCCCAAAGCCTGCGGGAGCTCGGGGACGCTCTGCCCCCCCCCCCGCCGGTTCCATGCTCTCGGGCTGGGGGCTCTGGGAGCAGTGGGCAAGGCCCCGGGCCCTCAGCCTGACCCCACCGAGCTCAGCGGCTCAGCTAAGTCACTGGCGGCCCTGTCCCAGGTCGGGGTCCGGGGAGCAGTCCAAGTCAGCTGCCCCCGAAATCTGGGTGCGGATGCTGAGGTTGCCCCGGAGGCAAGGAGCTGGGGGGGCCCGTTCCGCGGGGAGACTCCTGGCTCGGAGCAGGGCTCCAGCCCCAGCCGCAGCGAGCCCACCCCCCCATTCCCGCCCCCCCCCCCAGGCCAGGAGCAGGCCCCAGGGAAGGAGGCTGGCTTCTGGGTGGCAGAGAGAAGGCCCAGTGATCAAGCTGGAAGGGGACCCCCTTCTCCCTCCTCCTCCTCCTCCAGAAAGGCCTCCGGCCCCGGCCCAGCCCCCCAGAAAGCTCAGGGAGCCGCTCCTCATTAGGGACTGGGCTGCTTGGAGAGGAGGGAGGGATCTCCCAGCCGATGCTCAGGGCCCTTGTCTCCTGGCCCCGGTTTTGGGGCTTTGTGGGACCCCTCGGCCAAACCCGCCGGAGAAAGTGGGGCCCGAGCTGCCGGACCGGGGACCACCCTTGCTGCCGAGACCGTCCCCAAGGTGGGGCCCCCAGACGCCCTCCAGGCCTAGGGGCTTCCTAGAGGGCTTGGAAGGCAGGGCCAGGAGGGGGTGCTCCCCCACCGACCCCCACCGCCCCCTGGAAAGGCCAGGCCGGGCAGCCCTCGGCCGGCCCCTCCCCAGCACGGCCCGCCCGGCCTCTCCGTGGACACTGACGAGCCTCGGTTTTCCTTGGCTTCGGACCGTGTACACACCCAGCCCGGGCCCACCCTGAGAGGCTCCTGGAAAAGGGGGGCGGGGTCAAACAGCGGGCCCTGAGTCCAGGCCCCAGCCAATCGGAGCGGAGCTGAACCCCAGAACCAGTCCCTGAGGCTCGGGGGGACTGTCACCCCCGGACAAGGGGCTCCCCTAGAGCTGAGCTGAATGACCCTCAGTGTCTGTAGCTTCCAGGGCATGAGGACCAGGGGGCCTGGGGAGAAGGGAGAAGCCGGAGCCGCGGCCGCAGCCGGAGCTGGCCCAGAGCGGCAGCTCCTCGCGAAGCGTCCCCCATCAGGCTCCAAGCCGGACACACGCGTGCGGCCCAGGGGTCCCGGCTCCCAGGCCCAGGGGGCCCGAACCTCTGTGCCGTGAGGAGGCAGAGGCCCAGGAGGTCCCTCGGGGAGCAGAGCTGGAGGCTGGCCCCCCCCGGGCTCCTGTCCCAGGCTATCCCGGTCAGAGCCGAGCACTCGGGGCCTCGGGCCCCCCCCTTGGTCACAGACTCAGACAGCAGCCTGGAATGCTGGGTAAGGGAGGCTGCGGGGAAGATGTGGGCCAGTCCTGAGGGTCCCGGAGGCAGGGGGCCACCTGCCTTGCCCCCCGGACACTGGACTCCCCTCAGTCCCTCCGAGGAGAGCTTCTCCCAGTGCCCCCTGCCTGGGGATCGCGCCTCAGTGCTGGCGTTTGAGGCTTTCCACAGCGGACGCCCCACTCTGTCCAGCCAGCCCCCCAGAGCCCCCCTTTTCCCGACAGGCCGATTTCCCTGGTTTACTCCTGTCTTGTGCCCCCACGCCCACCCTCCTGCCTTGCTCAGGCTAGCCCCCCTCCTCTGGGACACCTCCCCAGGACCCCCTGTGTCTCCCAGTCAGCGTTATCCCAGCCATGGGAGGCCCCCGGAGGAGCCCCTCGGGCCCAGGACCGTGGAGAAGGGGGGAGGGACTGGCCGACACCCAGAGGGGGGCACAGCCCCACGTCACGGGCCGCTATCTGCGGGACGCCTGGCTCAGGCCCCGCACGCCGGGGGGGAGGGTCTGGGGGGGCGCCAGACTAACGGTTTGCACTGGAGGCGAGGCAGCCCGTGGGTAAACAGTCGCGCGTTCAGGGCGCAGCAAGCGAGCACACAGAGCCTCTGTCTGGGCTGGGGAGGCCCCGGAGGCTCCCGCCCTTCCCTCCCTCCCCGCCTCCGCATGGCCCGGCCAGCTGGCACCAGGGCCGGGCACCCCGAGGAGCCGGGAGAAAACCGGGGGATGGCACGAGACCCCCGCGGGCCTTGGGGCCCTCAGGGCCGGCCCGGCTGGAGCTGGGGGCTCGCCTCGCAGCCTGCACCCTCGGCCCCATTGCTCTGGGGGCCGGCTCGCCTTGCCCAGGTTTTTGGGGGGTCCTTCAAATGTTAGGTGAGAGCCAGGCCAGAAGGGGTCGCGCACCCCTCTCTGCTCCCGAATCCGGCCCGCCCCCTCACCCCCAGTGTCACAGACCACGGGGGCTTCTGGGAGTCCGAGGGGCTCCGCGGGGCCGAGCCGGGCAGGGACTCTCCACCCCAGGCTGAGAGGGCAGGCCCAGAAAACAGAGGGGCCTCAGCCGGGCACGGGAGCAGGCAGGGGACGTCTGACCCCAGGGGCTGCTGGCCATCCTGGGGGGGATGGGCCTTCTCTCCTCCCTCCCTGCCCCCCCAGTGGTGCCCCCGGCCTTCTGGGCTGGGACCGTAGGTCTGGGAGCAGCTCAGGGATCCCCCCGCCGGCCACTCAGCAGATTCCCCTTTTAGGAGAGAGCGGAGCAACCTGGAGGCCTGAAAGGCCGTGGAAGTCAGGGAGGCCTCTGCCCCGGGGGGCCCGGGAGCCCCCAACTCCACTGTCGCGACCCAGCCCGACGTCAGCCCAGAGGGGGCGCCGGGGGCCAAGCTCTATCCCCCCCCCCCGAGGCCTCCTGTTCTGGCCCATCAGGGGCCTCCTCCTGTCCTCCTCACTTGGCTCTTCAGCAGCATTCCCAGAAGGCTCCTAGTCTGGCATTTTCACAGAGATTAAAGTCTTAAACTGAGGGGATGAAGCCCTAATCGGGGATTCTCAGGAACCAGCTGGCGGGGGGGCTGGAGGGACCCCTCTTGGGTAGGGACCCCTGGAATCCCACCATGTGGGTGGCCACGTATTCTGTCTGGACAAAACCGGCCGGCCCCACGAGGTCTGGCTCTAGACCGCAGTTGGGGAGGGGGCCGGGCCACCAAGGCCAAATATAATGGCCAAAGGGGGTCCTGGGAGCACCTCAGGGTTCACCCCTTCTCCACACCTGGTATCAGCTGCTTTTCCCTTTGATCGTCCAGCCATCAGCCCTTGTCGCTTACCCTTTGCCCCTGAATTATCCAAAATGGGGCCCCCAAACCCCATCCGAGGCCAGGCCTGAGGTCTCCCCATATACTTTCCCTGCGGGTGCCCCCCTGCACCCAGGAGCTCCCCTTGGAGCCCCCCAGAGTCACGAGCCAGGCCCATGTGCCCTAAAGTCTCCCTGGGCCCTGGAAAGCCGGCCTCCTTCCACCCCAGCCTCTCCCCGTTTGCCCCCCATGTGGTGGGGGCTCTGAGGGCCCCGTGAGTCGCTCTGTGGCCCTTCTCCAGGGGAGAGGCCATGAGGAGGCAGGAAGAGCAGCCTCCAGGACAGGTTGCTGAGAGGCTCCTGTGCCCTCGGGCCCGAGTCACACAGCAACATCTGATCCAATTCAGCCACATTTATTGTTCTGTCACCGGGCTCGTCCCGGGCCACGGGAGACAAGCAGCAGGGAACACCGGGGCCTCCCAGCCCGTCCTTGCCGGGCCTTCCCACGGAGGCTGCGGGCACGGCGCCCAAGGGGCCCTGGCAGCCTGGCCCCCTCCGGGTGCACGTGGGAAGCTGTCTGGCGGGCACGGCCCTTCCACAAAGCAAGGTCTGCCAGCGCTTCTGTTCCCAGGATCCCCTTCCCCTGACCTTTCCCTCTCACCCTGCTGGAGGCGATGGGAACAGGGACGGGGCGGGGGATCTCAGCGGCAGCCATGGGCCGGAACCCTGGCTCCTGACCAAACGAAACCCAAGGCAGCCCCTCGTGGAGTTCAGACGGTCCCTGGGAAAGACCTTGGAGCCCATGGGGGCACCAGGAGAAATGGAAGGCTGAGGCAGGGGGAGATGGAGGCCCGAGGCAGGAGCTGTGCCTGAACATTGTGTCCAGCCAGGCCTTCCCAGAGTGAGGCGAGGAGTTCATCCCTGCTTTTGGCTGCTTTTGGGAGGATGGGGATAGGCTGGCCTGAATGGGGGTGGGCCTCCTGTCTGGTCAGCCCTGCCCAATGGCAGTGACCTACCTGTCTGCCTGCCTGTGGCTTCAGGAGCCAAGGCTAGCCCAGTGGCGGGGACCTGGCTGCCTATGGCTTCAGGAGCCAAGGCTAGCCCAGTGGCAGTGACCTGCCTGCCTGCCTGTGGCTTCAGGAGCCAAGGCTAGCCCAGTGGCCGCAACCTGCCTGCCTGCCTATGGCTTCAGGAGCCAAGGCTAGCCCAGTGGCAGGGACCTGCCTGTCACTTCAGGAGCCAAGGCTAGCCCAGTGGCAGCGACCTGCCTGCCTGCCTGTGGCATCAGGGGCCAAGGCTGGCTGGCGTGTGAGTTCTCTCAGCTTCTTGTCCCAGCTGGCTCCCGTGTAACCAGGCCAACCCAGACGCCCTGGGGGACCCGAGCGGTTTGGCTCTATTGCCAAAGCCAGTGCCGATTTCTGGAAGTCCCAGGAGCCTGCAAGAAAAACAAAACGCTCTCAAATGGGGTGTGTGGTGAGGTTTCTAGCATTTTCTGCTCCTGGAAATACTGTGAAGGCTGCCTCTTCTCCCAGAGGGCTGTGAGGCTAGAGCCCTCCCCGGGCTCTCCCGGGGCCCAGCGGCAGAGGCGGTCCGGGGCCTTCTCACCATCCTTCCAGGGCCTTTCTCAGCCTCCCTGCCCAGCCCGGTGCTTTCTAGGAAAAGGGGAGTTCACAGAGCCTTCGTAGGCTTCTCGTAGGGCGAGTGGCCTGGGCTCAAACAGGAGCATTTCAGCCGCTGGTATGGCCGGCAATGGGGGCTGTGCCTCGGGGCCTTCGTGGGCCCCTGGGGGACAGCTCCGAGCCAGCCTGGGGAGTCCTGAGGAGCCCACGCCCCTCAGCCTGTAGGAGAGGAAGCGGGCGACGGCCTGGGCTTCGTGAGCCCGGGCAGAGCCGGCTCGGCTCCTGAACGGCCTGTCCCGGTCAGTGGGCGGCCCACAGCAGGAGGGGGTGCCCCCTCGTTCGGCCCGGCCCGCAGCACTGGGCATCAACAGTGCATCCCAGGGCCTCCTTCCGGGACACCCTCCCCAGTGGGTCGCAGCTGGGGAACTTCCTGCTTGGGTATCGTGCCCGGGAGCAGCAGGAGGCTGGCCCCCAAAGGGGCCTGGGAGGAGCACAGACCCAGGGGCAGGGTGGAGCCCGGGAGCTACAGGCGATGACTGTCTGGGACCCCCTCGGCAGCATCCCCAGAGGCAGAGGGGGAGCCCAGAAGAGGAGCTGCCCTCCAGACTCCCGTTTGGGCCTTCCTCTCGGCGTCTACACTGACAGGATGGAGCAGGAGCCCAGACTGGCCCCTTGTAGAGCATGGGTGGTATAGACCAGTCGGGAGGCCACATGCCCAGAAAATCCACAAAAGGTGGCCGGGCACTCCCCGTGGCCTCCTTAGGCCGCTGAGCTGGGTGTGCTCCTGGGCCAATGGCTGGGCAGCTCAGGGGTTGGCCCTTTGGGGGCCCGGGTCGGGGACAGCAGAGTCAGCTGTCCTGGGGTCTCCACATTCCCTTCCTCTTTGGGAAGCTGACCAGAGAACAGAATGTCAAGGCCCAAAATAACCAGGGAGAGGCCGCCGCTCAGCCGCACTACCCCTCCCAGAGAGGACCAAGCTGGCTCTCGGGGGGAGGGGGGAGGGACTGCCCCCCCAACCCTCACGGGGCCCAAGCGGCCCAGGGGAGCGAAAACCAAAAAAGGAGGTCTCCGGCTTCCCCGGCCAATCCCCGGGCGCAGAGGGGATCGGGGCCTTTCCGCCCCCCGCCCTGGGGCTCCCGCTGCCACAGCAAGTGATGGACGGGAGCAGGCCTGAGCCCGGTCCGCCGGATGAAGGGGCCGGACAGCTGGAGGTGCCGCCTCGGCTCTGAACGGCCTGGACGGGACAGGACAGGTGGCCCAGCAGGGAGACAATGTGGCCATTGGTCTTGGCCAGGCAGGAGATGATCTCAGCCTCAAGTGTTAGGGGGGCCAGGGAAGCTTTGGGGGCCCAGCTGGAAGCAGCCGGCCGGGCCCGGCTGGAACAACTGAGCCTGGCCAGCCTCTGCCTCCCCCAAACTCCTCTGAGAGTTTGGCATCCCCACCCCAGCTCCCACGGCTCTCTGCCCCGCCAGACTGTCCTGTCCCCCCACCCTACTGCTCTCTGCCCCCTCCCAGACTGTCCTGTCCCCCCACAAGCCTCAGGACCCCTCTCCCCACTCCCCGTCCCTATTCCTGTCTTTCCTTCCATCCAGCACCCAGAATACGGGGTATGGAGGAACAGACGGAAAACCGGGTCCAGTTTGGCAGGATTCTAAAGCAGGCCATGCCCTGAATCGAGCCCTCGGCCTCCACAGCCCACTGCCCGCTTTGGGGGGAGGGGGAGAGGAAGCTTCTCCCTGGCCGGTGGGGAGCCACCCAGCCTCCCCCTAACCCTGCTGTGCTCAGCCCCGAGCAGCCTGGCCCTGGGCATCGGAGCGCCCCGCCCATGCCGGCCCCACCAACCCGGAGCATCCGCCTCCCACAGGGCACAAGCGGGGAGAGCCTGAAGCCGGACAGGGCAGCCCCTCTTGGCCCCTTCTCCACACGGGCCCGGGCTGGGGGTCTTTGCTTTGTCTTGTCTCCCAAGCCTCCCCCATGACCCTCCTTGAGGGGAGGAGGCAGGGCAGCCTGCGGGCACCGGGCCCTCCAGAGTGACCGCTCCAGAGGGCCTTCCCAGGTCCCAGCAAGCTCTCCCCCGGAGCCGGGAGGCAGCAGAGCTGGCTGGGAGCCCCGGCCCAGCCTGAAGGCAGCCAAGTTCTGCACAGATTGGGGGGGCAGGTCCTCCGAGCCAAGGGGCCCCAAGCCACAAAACCAACCGCAGGTTAATGGAAAGAACAGGCCCGAGGCCATTCCTGTGTCTGCTCGGGAGGCCCTGGCCCGGGAGCTCTCACTTGCTAAGATTTCCTCTCCCCTGCCCCTGATTCCCGGCTTCCCCTGTTTGCTTTCCTTGGTCCGGGAGCTGCCGCCGAGGAGGCGGCCAGCAGCGCACAAGGAGCGCTCTCTGTCCACTGTCTGGCACTCGGGGAGACGCTTCCTGGAAAGCTTGGCACGCCTAGGATTTCAGAAGGTTCTGCTGCATGCCTCTGACTGGCGCGGGCAGGGGGGCCACCCCCCCCAGGAGCCCTGTCCCATCAAGCCGCTCGACCTTGAAGAGCCTCAGTTTCCCCAGAGTCCCCAGAGAGGGCTCTGGAAGGGAGGGGGAAAGAGGGGAACTGCAGCTTGGTGGAAGGAATGGGGTTCCTCAGTCCTGCCCTCTCCCTGTCTCCTGCCAGGGCCCCCAGAAGAGCAGAGGAGCAGTGGGCCAGGGCAAAGGTGTGCCCCGATCCGAGCTCAGCCACCATCTCCCCATAAGGCCCCGAGACCTCCTGTTTCTTATCTATGAGATGGAGCACTGGGATGAGACGGGCTCCGAGGCACCTCCCGGCTCTGACGCTCTGGGTTCTGCAGCCCATTGTGTTGGGCTGAGGTTGCTTCTCCAGTCTTCCAGATTCTAGACTCTGAAGTTCTAGGTTCTGACTCCTAAGGACCCTCCCCAGCCCTGACATTCCAGATTCTAGATTCTAAACTCCTCTACTCTACAGTCCTAGATTCTGAGTCCTAAGGTCTCTCTCAGCTTGGAAGTTCTAGGTTCTAAGTCCTAAGTTCTCTCCTAGCTCTGATATATTGTGTCCTGTGTGCAGATCTTGATAAACACTGACATTCAGAGTTCTAAGGTCTCCTTCAGCTCTGATACGTTGTGTCCGATTTGTAGACTTTGATGAGACACTGACATTCAGAGTTCTAAGGTCTCCCTCAGCTCTGATACATTGTGTCCTGTGTACAGATCTTGCTAAACACTGACATTCAGAGTCCTAAGGTTTCCTTCAGCTCTGACTTTCCAGATTGTAGGCTCTAAAGTCTGCTCAGAAGTTCTAGGTTCTGAGTTCTAAGGTCTCCTTCAGCTCTGATACATTGTGTCCTATTGTCGACCTTGATAAACATGGACATTCAGAGTCCTAAGATCTCTCTCAGCCCTGATACATTGTGTCCGATTTGTAGACTTTGATGAGACACTGACATTCAGAGTTCTAAGGTCTCCTTCAGCTCTGATACATTGTGTCCGATTTGTAGACTTTGATGAGACACTGACATTCAGAGTTCTAAGGTCTCTCTCAGCTCTGATACATTGTGTCCTGTGTACAGATCTTGCTAAACACTGACATTCAGAGTCCTAAGGTCTCCTTCAGCTCTGATACGTTGTGTCCGATTTGTAGACTTTGATGAGACACTGACATTCAGAGTTCTAAGGTCTCCTTCAGCTCTGATACATTGTGTCCGATTTGTAGACTTTGATGAGACACTGACATTCAGAGTTCTAAGGTCTCTCTCAGCTCTGATACATTGTGTCCTGTGTACAGATCTTGCTAAACACTGACATTCAGAATCCTAAGGTTTCCTTCAGCTCTGACTTTCCAGATTGTAGGCTCTAAAGTCTGCCCAGAAATTCTAGGTTCTGAGTCCTAAGGTCTCTCTCAGCTCTGATACATTGTTTGTAGGCTCTAAAGTCCTCTGCTTCGAAGTTCTAGGTTCTGGGTCCAAAGGCGTCTCCTATGTTTGCAGACTTTAATAAACACTGACATTTGGAGTCTTACATTCCTTGTTCCCACCTAGCTCTGGGATTCGGCGTTCTAAGCCTGTCCGTTCCAGCGTCCCAAGGTCGTCTCTGCCAACTCCGGCATTGCGTGCCTTCGGGTCCCTCCTAGATCTGGTATTTGAGGCCACAGGTGCTTGGGCCGGGGCACCCACATTCCCATGGCCACGCCTTGCCACAGGAGGTGTCCCAGACAGGCACCATCCCCCCTGCGTTTCCATGTGAGCCCTAGAACCCAATTCAGCTTCTCCACCCTGGCACCCGGCCAGTCCAGCTTCTCCCTCCCTTCCTTCAGAAGGCTTCGGGCCCCTCACCCGACACCTCATCTGCACCCTCCCAAGTCTGGGTGGATGCTTGCATCTCAGCGAGACACGGCTGCCTCGGGTCGCCCCCTGCCACCTCCCCCTCTGCCAGGGTGGGGGCAGCCCCCACAGTGGGAAGCTCGGTCTATGGCTGGCGACTTAACCCGACCCTCTCTTTGCTGTGCTCCTCGTCTGTCAGTCGGGGAGCAAACGGAGAAGGTGCAAACTCTGCCCGATCTCATGGTTCATCACCGCAGCCATTCGTCGCTTAAGGCCTTCCCGGAGGCCTTCCGACGTTCCCTCTGCTACTCTGGTCGGCAGTGGGCCCAAAGGCCGCTCCCTGGGGCTCTCAGTTCAAGCGGCTGCCTTCCTCCAGGAGCACCCCCACCCCCACAGCCATGAGCCGAAGAACCCCCCTTCTCAGAGACGGGCTCGAGAAGCCCCGCCGAGCGCTTCCGGCGTACTGCTCGGCACCCTTGGCAGCTGGGGAACTTGGGGTAGAAGGACAAAGAACTGGGGGTCAACAATGAAAGAGCGCGAGAGGACGTGGGGAAAGCAACTTCAAAGTTTGCTGGGAGAAAGAGCTGCCGCACCCCGTGAATGGAGACAACATGGCGCAAGGGGTGGATCAGTGGCCTCCATTAGAATCAGGAAGATGCTCACTAGCCATGTTCTCCTAAAACAGTCCCTTCCCTGCTCTGGCCTCCATTTCCCCATGTAGCAAAGGAGAGGGTCGGGCTCAGTAGTCTGGGAGGCTCTTTTAAGTTCCAAGATTTTAGGGGCTCAGCAACACCCCTCTTCCCACAACCCAACCTTCTACTGTCCCACAGGGTCCCCCTTAGACCAGACCATGGCCCATAAAACCTAGAGTTGCTGAAGGGGCGAGGGGACCAACGCCGATGGCCAGAAGCCGACCTCAGCCTGGAGCTTGGGGGCCGAGAAGGTCAGGGCCCCACGGGCAGGGCCTGCTGAAAGGGGAGGGGACGGTCAGCTGTCCAGGGGACTTTCCCAGCCCTGCTTGATGTGACCTTCTCAGAGGGATACTTTTGGTCAGCCCCTAAGCCCCTGGTGACAAATGTCTCCACCCAACTCTAAGAGGCGAGCACCCATGCTGCTGCCTAAAATGGCAAGGCATTTGGCGTGCCCGCACTGGCCACCTGTTCCCAGCTTCCCCTGGGCCCCAGGAGGAGGATCGAGTAGCAGCTTAGTCCGGCCAGAGGCCCTTCAAGGGGGACCGCTGGGGCTCCAAGCCCAGGGGACGAGGGGCGGCCTTCCCTGCACCCTGGGGGGGGCGCACTCTGCCACTAGTCCCCAGAACCCTTCCCCATCTTTCGAACACATGTAAGAAGATAAGACCCGAGGTCACATCACCTCCCCCCACAGTCTGCTGGTCTTGTCCCTGTGATTCCTTTGGGGGGCAAGGCCAGGTCTGCATGCCCCCCCAGCTGGAGCTAGCTCTGGCCTTCCTGCCCCCTGTCCCAGAGAGTTGGAGGGAGAGGGGGTGCAGGAGCTGGCCCCCCAGGGGAGGAGGCAAAGGGGAGAGCCAGCTCCTGGGCTTGCCTCCCTCCTGGGTCCCTCCGCCCCTGCTGCTAAGCACTGGAGAGTCCGGGCCCGAGGAGCCCCCATGGGAGCCGGGATCATTGGAGAGGAGTCTTTTTCTGGCCTCTGGGGGCTGGGATGGGGGCTGGGGAGTGCAATGTGACCTTTAAGGTTGTTTATAGCAATCACTGGAGTCCGAGAAACCTGAGAGCCTTTTGGAGTCAGGGGGAGGGGTATGAGGCTGGCACAGGAGCATGGCCAAGGTCAGAAGAGAGGGGCACGGGAGCCCACGGAATCCCAACCACTCTAGGGGAAGGAAGGGCTCTGGGTCCGGGGGGCGTCTCCCTGACACCCCAGCGGCCCTGCCCAGAAACCCAAAGGAGGGTGGGTGGGTGCTGCCCCCAGGTGGGAAGGGTAGCCTCCCCCCCCGCCTGGCACCCCCCGCCTGGTCGCTGGGCAAGGGAGCAGACCCTGCTGGGGTCCAGGGTACCCGTCCGCTCCCCTGAGCCGAGGGAGGCTCTCCCGGGCACCCCTGTCCCGGGCAGCCCAGCGGGCCGGGTGCGGCGAGCCTCCCTAGGGAGCGGTGGCAGAGAGCCAGCCCCAGCTCCGAGCTCTGGGCGAGGAGGGCCCAGACAGACGGGGGCTCGGGAGCGAGACCCCGGCCCCTTCCCCGCTGGCCGGGACACAAGGGGCCTTTTCTGGCAGGGCTGGAGGCGGGCTGGGAGGACGGAATTTTTGGAGGAAAAAAACGGTGTTTTCAGAGGCGAGCTTCGCGTTCTTGCCTCCCCACACTGGGTGCCGAGCCAGCGCGGCGGTTTCGGGGAAAATTCTCCTCTCCCTCTATTAAATACATGCAAACAGCATCTGCATTTGGAAATCACAGGGGGCCTTTCAGAAGGGAGAGACGGGGGACCCGCCCGCCCCCCACCCCTAGGAGCAGACAGACTGCTCCCGGCCCGGCCAAGCAGCCGGGCTGGGGCCAGGGCAGGGGCCGGGCGGGGGGCCGGGGCGGGGGAGTGCCCCACAGCCCAAATGTCAGGAGGTGTTGGGAGAGGTGGGCGGGCGGGGAGCCAAGCAACCCGGGCAGGCGGACCAGGAGCTCCCGGGCCTCCCGGGGACCCTCACAGAGAGCGGCTGGGCGGGAGCGGGGCACAGGGGCCCTGCTCTAGCGGCCCGGGCGCCCGCCTAAGAGTGTGGCAAAGGGAATCCGATGGCTTCTCACGGGAACCTGGGAGGGGGCGCGGTGATCACTCCCCTTCTTATGGCTGAGGAAACTGAGGCAGGCGGCAGTCCCATGGCCGAGACCACATCTGGCCACTCTAACCACCCCCTTCTCAGGCAAGGAGGACAAGGGGAAAGATGGAGAATCGGGAGAGCCGGAAGGGTCCCGGGAGTGCCCATTAGCCACAGCAGCTGTGCCCCCCAGGCTGCCCCGCAGTGGGGGGAAGCCTGTGGGGCAGGGCTCGGTGTGGCTGATCTGAGCCGGCCCGTCTCCCCTCGACCCCAGCCGTGGAGCCCAGCTCCTCCAAGCCCCCACTGGTCAGCCCTTAGCCGAGGCAGGGAGCCCAAAGACAGCGAGTGCAAGCCGAGACGGTGAAGGAAGCTTACTGGACCTGCCCCTCTGAGCCTGCTCCCCATCCTGGCCCTGAACCCCAACAGTCTGCCTTCTCCCGCTCCCCATCCTGGCCCCACACCCCAGGCTCTGCCTTCTCCCGCTCCCCATCCTGGCCCTGCACCCCAGGGCTCTGCCTTCTCCCGCTCCCCATCCTGGCCCCGCACCCCAGGGCTCTGCCTTCTCCCGCTCCCCATCCTGGCCCTGCACCCCAGGGCTCTGCCTTCTCCCTGCACCCCAGGGCTCTGCCTTCTCCCTGCACCCCAGGGCTCTGCCTTCTCCCACTCCCCTTCCTGACCCTGCACCCCAGGGCTCTGCCTTCGGCTCCCTGCCTGGATCACCTTTCCCACCTCTGGGGCCTCGGCAGCCCCGGCTTGGCTCTGGCTCCAGCGAGAAGGCCGGACCTGGCCCCAGACCTGGAAAAATGTGTTTGGGATGAAGGTGAAGGGATGCAACCTCTGCCCAAACCCTGCGGGTTTTCTTAGAAACAGCTGGAAGCGGCGCTGTGGGCAGGGGCGAGCCGGGTCTGCCTCGGCCTGGGTGGGTCGGCCCCGGGGCTCAGCTCTGGGGCTCTTGGCGGGTCTCCAGGAGGGTCTGGGCCGAAGCTCCCGCCTTCTGGGGGAGCCGCCCCCACCCCATTTCCAATGGGCTATTCTGGATCTTGGGGATGAGCTAAGGGAGAAGGAGGCTTTGTGGGGGCTGGGAAGGCTCCGCTTCCAAACCCGCGGGTGTCCTTCTGCCCCGTCCACTCCCCCGAGACGCTCCTCAGGTTCCCGACGGGGTTGGCCAAGTGCGCCCTCCTTTCCTGAAGGAAGCCAGCTAAGAAGCCCCCTATGCTCGGGATAGCACAATTTTGGGGGGCAGATCGTGGGCCCCAAACACATACTGCCCAGCCCGGCGGGGGGGGGGTATTAGAATTGGATCCAAGCTCCTGTTTTAAAATGAGGGAAACTGAGGCTGGCCTAAACCTGCCAAGCTCTAATGGGAAAACCCCAAGAAATGGGGTGGGGGCTGAGGGTCCTACGCCCTGGGCTCGGTGGTGAGGGCTGACTCGCTGCCACCCCCTGCTCTTTCCCAGAGGCCCCGCCCCCGAGGGGGCGCAGTGTCCAGGCCTGACCTTGTCCCTCTGTTGGTGGGATGAGACAGACTCGGACCCCGGCCCGCCTCTCCCAGGTCCCCGGCCCAGTTTCCGTAATGAGGGCCGAGTCCCCCACAGCGCTGACTTTGAGGCTCTCCCCCTTCCCGAGCTGCCGGGACGGCCCCGAGCGGGATCCCTGCAGACGTCTGCGGCTCCGAAAGGGAGAATGGGGAAGAAATAAATATTTAGAGTCTCTGCAGCAGTTGCCCCCCCCTCCCCCCGCCCTTGTCCTTCCCTTTTATCCTTCAGAGTGGCTCAGAAGGGCCGGTGGGAGATGGGGAGCAGGCCCCGGGACACCGGGAAGCAGGGCCTCGGACTGGGGGCCGGGGCGGGCGGTGTGGGGGCGGTGCCCGGCATCTCAGGACTTAGGGAGCCGGCCCCAGACCCCGCTCCCACTTCCCACTGGAGCCTCCCCTTAGGGCCCTGCCCGGGCTCTGGGGCAAAGCTTGCCTGGATTGTTTATGGGAATCTCACATGGATGAGAGCTTTCCACAGACATCTGTCTGCTGGGAGGGAGACCCCTGGGACTCTGGCTCTGTCTCTCCCTCTCTCTCTCTGTCTCTCCCTCTCTCTGTCTCTGTCTCTCCCTCTCTCTGTCTCTCCCTCTCTCTGTCTCTGTCTCTCCCTCTCTCTGTCTCTCCCTCTCTCTGTCTCTGTCTCTCCCTCTCTCTGTCTCTGTCTCTCCCTCTCTCTGTCTCTCCCTCTCTCTGTCTCTGTCTCTCCCTCTCCCTCTCTCTATCTCTCCCTCTCTCTGTCTCTCCCTCTCTCTGTCTCTGTCTCTCCCTCTCTCTGTCTTTCCTTCTCTCTGTCTCTGTCTCTCCCTCTCTCTATCTCTGTCTCTCCCTTTCTCTGTCTCTGTCTCTCCCTCTCTCTGTCTCTGTCTCTGTCTCTCTGTCTCTGTCTCTCTGTCTCTCCCTCTCTCTGTCTCTGTCTCCCTCTCTCTGTCTCTGTCTCTCCCTCTGCCTGTCTCTGTCTCTCCCTCTCTCTGTCTCTCCCTCTCCCTGTCTCTGTCTCTCCCTCTCTCTGTCTCTCCCTCTCTCTGTCTCTGTCTCTCTGTCTCTCCCTCTCTCTGTCTCTGTCTCCCTCTCTCTGTCTCTGTCTCTCCCTCTGCCTGTCTCTGTCTCTCCCTCTCTCTGTCTCTCCCTCTCTCTGTCTCTGTCTCTCCCTCTCTCTGTCTCTCCTTCTCTCTGTCTCTGTCTCTCCCTCTCTCTGTCTCTGTCTCTCCCTCTCTCTGTCTCTGTCTCTCCCTCTCTCTGTCTCTGCCTCTCCCTCTGCCTGTCTCTGTCTCTCACACACACACAGAGTTAATCCCCAGTCCTGCGAGCCCAGTTCTCTCCCTCTGGGGGAGAGTGGCCAGTGGCCGGGGGGCTTGTGCTTCCCTTTACACTTTCATTCCCAAAGTGCTTTGCCTGGGAGGCCAGTGGGGGTGACAGCTTAGGCCTCCTCGCTGGAGGGTCCCCCCCCCCGGAGGTTCGCTCTCCTAGCTCTCGTCTCCTGGTCGGGGCCACGCTGGGCGCCAAGGCCGCGAGCCTTATTTTAAGGACCCCGGCTGGGACAGGCCGGCCTTGGGGACGCAGCCCTCGCGCCCGGGTCCGCTGCTCTCTCCCGCCCGGGGCTGATCCCACGGTTTCCTGCACCTTCGACTGGTGGGACTTGGCTCCCCGCGGCCTTGAAGGACCCTTGCCGGGCTCCAGCTCCATCGGCTCCCTCCCTCTCCCCGGGCGTCCCAGGCTCGCCTCTCTCCCGGCCGTGGCTCTCTTTGGGGGCCCCTCCAAGCTCGGCTCCACCTCCCCTCTAAGTCACAGTGATCACCCCCAAGAACAGGGCTCCACCGAGGGAGTAGGTTCGAGTCGCGGCTCCCAGGAAGACAGCTCGGCTCTGAGCCCAGCCTCAGAAAATGGAGTCCCCCGTGTTCGGGAGTCCCAACCTCTGTCCCAGCCCGATCCAATGAGAAAGCATTTGCAAAAGGACCTCGGCACAGTCCTTGGCCCGGCGGGCTCTAGAAACGTCCTTTCCTTTCCTCTCCCCCCAGCCCTTTCTTCAGTAGCCAAAGCCGCCCATACCTTGGGCATCCATAGGACATCTCATCCTACCCAAAGGGCATCTCCCTCTAGTCTCTGGGAGGCTGGGACGGGCCGGGGGACCCGGGGAGGCTCTTGGAGGCCCGAGGCTCTTGGAGGCCCGAGGACCAGCCTGGCTCCCGGCTCCGGCCGCGAGAAGCCCACAAAGGAGGTGAAGCCGTCCGGACCAGGGGCCTCCGTGTGCCACTTCGGCTCACCCCGATCCCTTCTGGGCTCAGACGGGCCTCCGCCCTCGCCGAGGGGAGCAGGCAGGGAGGGGGCAGAAGGCTAAACAGATGGGCAGCCAGATGGGCGCTCGGGGGGCCGGCCGGGGGCAGACGGGCAGACGGGCAGATGGAAAGACGGACAGACGAGCCACTTTCCCAGATCCCCCCTCACCTTAGGTGGGGAAAACGGTTTTGTTCTCAGGTTCCTAATGAGGAAGCCAGGCATCTGCTGAAGGCCTCGAACAGCCCCGAGCCAGCCCCATCCATCTGCGGAGGAGACAGGGGAGGCTGCCCCCTCTCCTGCATCGACCCACAGCCCTGCTCTGGCGAGGGGGCCCTGGCGTAGCTGGGCAACGTTCCCTTAGAACAAACAGACTTGCGGGCACTGGCTCCCGGGCGCCACCGGCTGAAGCAGTGGGGCTGGGGGGCTTCCCGGGTGGTCTCCTGTGGCCTGGAGCGCTTTGGGGGAGGGGTAGCATGGCTGAAGAGCCCCGATCCCAGAAGGGGGGGCAGTGCCAGCTTTGGGCCATCCCCAGTAGCTAGTGCTAGCAGGGAATGCGGCCCGGGAGAGCGGCGAGGGAGGCGGCTGGGAGGGCAGTGAGGGCGGCTAGGGCGGCGAGGGAGGCGGCCGGGAGGGCGGCGAGGGAGGGCGGTGAGGGAGGCGCCCGGTTCCACTACTGTTCAGTCGCTCCCTGGGGTCACTTCCAAGGCTTAGGAAGGAGAAGCTGCTTTTACGGAATGGCTCGGCCCCAAGGGCCCGCCATAAAAGTGGATTTTCCTGAAATACAAAAGCTGGCAGCCGAGCCGGGGACTTTTATGGGGGAAATTCTCTTCTGTTCAAAGCCCAGGCCGGGTCAGCAGGGCTGGGCCTTCCTCCGCCTTTGGTGAGCGCGGAGCCCCAGACACACCATAAAAGGGCCGGGGAAGGCCACGGCCTGCCGCCCAGCCCCCAGCCTGCCCCCGGCAACAGCGGCTCTTCACTGAAAATCAGCTGGGGAAAAGATCGAATTGCCCCTGGCTCAAACGGGCAGCCCCATGGCCTTGGGAAGGGAGCTGGTACCGCCCGGCGGAGGGCGCGGGCGGGAGAGCAGAGCAGCCGGGACACCGGAGGCGAGGGCAGGGCATCGGGCCCACACGTGGCAGGGTGACCCCGGGTCAGGGTTCCCGGTCGGAAGGGCTCCTGGGCCCCGGCCCCAGAGTTTGGAGAAGGTGCCCCCCCCCACGGTATTCCCCTCCCCTGGTGACTCTCCTCAGCATCCCGTGGACCTGACCGAGCAGGGTCTCGGTCCTCGCGGCACGGCCGGGGCCCAAGCCTGACGTGGGTAACTAGCGGGTCGGCCCCCGGGCCCCGTTCCCCGGGACCCCGCTCTCCGTCCCGGCCACTGAGGTCTCGCTGGCCACGGTCGCCTTGACAAAAGTCGGGTTCCGGCCCATGAGATCGGGGAGAAGGCGGGAGAGGGTGGACCCCGAGAGATGCCCCCCCCAAAAAAAAACCAGCAGCCTCCGAGGCACGGGACCAAGGCTTTATTTGGTTCAGCCTCAGGAGCAGGACAAAGGGTGGGGGGGTAACCTGGCCTCCTGGTCTCTCCTGTCCCCATCCCTCTCCGGCTGTTTCCTTACCTGACAAGCGGAGGGGCCGGACGTCTACGGGCCAGCCCAGCCCTAACTCCTAGGCTTCCCAGTCTGGCCACGTTCAGGAGGTGCCCGCCAGCCCAGGCTCGCCCGGCACACAGCTTCGCCCCCTCGGCGCCCTCTGGAAGCCAGCTCGCCGCTCCCTGGAAGTGCGCTGAGCGCGCACCGGGGTCCGTGTCATTATTAGCGGGAGACATTTACGGGCGCGCTCTGTCCACACACGGGCTTTACGGCCCCTTTTATTAGTCATAAAAGAAATTCCTCAGTAATGTTGGAACAGCATTGTGCAAGCCTCCGAGCAGGAGGGCGCGTGCCTCGGGAGCCGGGGGAGGCTCCACCTCAGTCTGCCCCTGCCTCCAGGGGGGAACGGAGACCCGGGGGATGGGGGGTGGGGAATGGAGGGACGGGGGGTTGGGGAACGGAGGGACGGGGGGCTGGGGAACGGAGGGACGGGGGGCTGGGGAACGGAGGGATGGGGGGCTGGGGAACGGAGGCCTGGGGGATGGGGGGCTGGGGAACGGAGGCCTGGGGGATGGGGGGCTGGGGAACGGAGGCCCGGGGGATGGGGGGCTGGGGAACGGAGGCCCGGGGGATGGGGGGCTGGGGAACGGAGGCCCAGGGGATGGGGGATGGGGAACAGAGGGATGGGGGGCTGGGGAACTGAGGCCCAGGGGACGGGGGGCTGGGGAACAGAGGGACGGGGGGCTGGGGAATGGAGGGACGGGGGGCTGGGGAACAGAGGCCCAGGGATGGGGGGGCTAGGAACAAAGGCCCAGGGGAGAGGGAGGAAGGGGTGCTGAGCATATCTGGCACCCCAAAACCAGCCTGGGGGCCAGAAAATGACCAAGGTCAGGCCTCCCCCTTCAGGTTCTCCTCAGAGACAAGGAAATGGGAGGCAAAGTGGGAGGCCTGGGAGCAGGCACAAAGGCACTTGTTGCCCGGGCTGGGGGGGCACCTTTGCTGCCATTCGTCCTCTGCATTCACGCTCACACCCACACACATACACACGCTCACACGCGGGCACACACAGGCTGCCCAGTCCAGGGCCACCTGTCCCACCCCAGACTCCTGGGCCTCCCCCCTTTTTTATTGGGTGATTTCTGCCAGCGAGCACCTCTCCCAGCTTCCCCCTCCCCAGCAGCACCTTTGAACTCCCAGCCCCCCTCGCCCCATCCTCTTGTGGCCCCAGGGGGGAGTACGCGCCGGCAGGTCCACATCTGGACTCTGATTGCACATCTGGAAGAGAGATGAGGCCCCGCTCTGTTCCCCAGCCCTGGCCCCCAATCCATCCTGCTCAGCTCTTTCCGTCCGCCCCCAGTTTCCCCCCCCTCCCAAGGAGCCGGTGCCGGGCCCAGGTTCCCTAGGCCTCCAGCCCGGGCTGGGCCCAAGGCCCCCAGCTCTTCAGCCATTTCGCTTCTTCCTGGAATTGTTGGGGCCGCGGCCTCCCCCTCCATCCCCAGCGGCCCCCGGGGCCTCCCGTCCAGCCCACACTGACTCATGGCAATCAGAGCAGGAGCGGGAGCTCAGCCAGCAATCTTCCCCCCCCCCCCAGCCCAGGGCCAGGGTCAGACAGAGCTCCCTCCTGCTTCTTCTCAAAGCGCCCGGCCCTGCAGGACTCTTCCTCCCTGCGACTCTTTCCCAATCACTCCCAGCAGCCCCCATCTCACTCCCAGCAGCCCCCATCTCACTCCCAGCAGCCCCCATCCCATTCCCAACGACCCCCATCTCATTCCCAACGACCCCCCATATTCCCGGACCGAGTCGGCGCGCCCTGGGGAGAAGCCGCAGCCAGTTGGGCGGGCCCAGGCCCAGGCCCGCAGACGGTCTTTCCCTGTCCCATGTGGGAGCCGGGGCCCCCGTGGGGAGGCCACGTGTGGAAGGAGGGGGACGTGCCTAGGAGGCTTCCCTGGCTCCCCTTCTCCCCGGGGCCCTGTAGAGCACAGCTCCTGCTCTCCCCGGGCTCCCCGGCGCCCCAAACTCAGGAGCTCTGTGTTATTCTGGCCTGGACTCCTCAAGGAGACGGAAGCCGCGGCCCCCAGAGCCAGGCCGCAGGGCCGAGGGGCCCACAAACGGCCTCCGAGGAGAGCTCCTCCCCCAGAGAAGGCAAAAGCTGGGTCAGTGGGGGAGTTACAGAAAGGGCCCGAAGGGCCGTGGAAGGAGAAGCGCTGGTCCCAGGGAGGATGGCGGCGGGAGCCTCCATCTCTGGCCAAGCCTGCAGAAGTGCCCCCGCTGCCCGGCTGGCACTTCCTGCCCCGTCAGGCTGGGGGAGCTGGCTCTCACGGGCCCTTCCTTCGTGGCAAGCTCCAGAAAGCCTCCACGTGGCCCCTTTCTAGAGACCTTCCCACCCCCACCCCCCAGCTGACGCTTGGCGCGCCGGGCCAGCCCCCGGTCCCAGAGCAGCGCTGGCGAGCTGGCCCTGCCTCCCTCCCCGGCTCTCCGGAAGGCAGAGCTTTCCAGGTTCCTGCAGAAGGCCAATATCAGGCCCGAGGCTTCTGGGGGGTCGCCTCCCCCCTGGGGGGCTCAGGACGGTTCGGGTGGGATGGGTTACTGGAGTCAGGGGGGCAGGGAGAGAAGGGCCCAAGCAAGCAATGAGCTCCCTGGCCCTGGAGGTCTGAAAGAAGAAGTTGCCCGTCGGGGAGGCGGTGGGGATTGGTATCAGCCCCTTCCCTGAGGGTGGGTGAAGTGGGCACAGCAGCAGGCCCTCCCCTGGGGAGCCTGGAGAATGAAGAAGGGTTCAGTGTCCTGGAAGCCCGGAGTTCCTCCTGAAGGCAGAGGCCTTGCTCCCTTGGGGTGAGCCCCCCAGTTCTCCCCCGACCCCTCCGGGGAAGGGAAACAACGTGTCTCTTGCTTCTTAGTCTGTTCTCTGTGACTGGCCCTGGTCCGGATGTTGCCCACATCAGCGGCACTGCCAGCTCCAAACTGTCACTGGGCCCATGATTCATCGTGGCCCGGCCCACGGCCTGTGGTGGCCGAGCTGGGGGACGTGGGGACCACGGGAAGCCCCTCCCGCCTCACCCTGAGGACGTGGACACAGGCTCCTGCCTCAGCTTCCTCCAGTGTAAAATGAGGACACCAGCTCCCTCCTTCTCCCGGAGAGAGGCGATGGACGCCCGGCCCGAGGCCTGCCCCGCATTCATCCTAATGCTGGCTCTGGCTCCGGCTCCCGCCCGCCTCTGGCACTGCCGCTCTCTGCCCTGAAACAAGCCCGCGCTCCGACTCTGTCCCCAGCCCAAGCCGGGACGGCCTCGGGCCCCGCAGGAGGAGCAGACGCCCGCTCCCGGGCCAGAGGGGCCACCCCAAGGGGCCCAGCCGGAAGCCCGGCTGGGAGAGCCGCTCACCTGGACCTATGGGGGTGTGACACTGTGGACCTCCTGACCTCCCGGGGGTCTTTGGGTGCAGCTGGGGGCGGGAGGGGTCTCAAGGAGCTGGGGATCAGGGCAGAATTTGAGCTCTGCCTCTGGGCCAGAGAGCCTCCCTGTCTAGCCCCTGAAACAATGAAGGGCTCAGCCTGGGAGAGCCCCCTTCTCTCACGGAGAGCTGGATCCCGGCCCGAGGGTCTTCAGAGAAGGGGGCCCCTCTCCTGCGAGCCTGGCGGCTCTGTCAGTTCCCGTGACCGCCGGCCAAGCCCTCAGGGTGCCCAGATCAAGGGACTTTTGGGAGCCCCTGACCGATGGGCCTGAATAAGCCAAGCTGTGCGGTCCTGGCGGCTGCTGTGGGGGAGGCCACGGGGCCACATTCCCAAGGCCCCAGGGCCCCACGGGAGCGCCCCGCTCTCCAGTTGGGGGGCAGCAGGACATGCAAGGAAGGCGGGATGCCTGGCCTTTTATCCCAGCATCCATCTGTCCGGCTCCATGCACAGTACAAAGCCGAGCGTGTATGTTGTGATAGGATGTGGCGGGGGGGGGGGGCGGCCGAGGGCAGCTGTTCTGGGGGGGCCATTCCTGGCCTCCCGCTTTCAAAGAGAGCGGCATCCATTTGGCAGCAGAGCTGCTCTCTATCTGCCCTGCCGGGTCACCCCACTCCGATGGCCAAGCCCAACTTGGAGGCGCCGTCCCTTCCCCATCCCTTCCCCGGGTCTCCCCATCCCTTCCCCGGGTCTCCCCGTCCTTTCCCCGGGTCTCCCCGTCCCTTCCCTGAGTCTCCCTGTCCCTTCCCCGGGTCTCCCCGTCCTTTCCCCGGGTCTCCCCGTCCTTTCCCTGAGTTTCCCTGTCCCTTCCCCGGGTCTCCCCGTCCTTTCCCCGGGTCTCCCCATCCCTTCCCTGAGTCTCCCCGTCCCTTCCCCGGGATTCCCCAAGAACAGCTCACTGGAGCAGCTCCGCCAGCCCTGCCAGAGGTGGCTCCCCCAGATCCTCCCCCCCGCCCCTGATCAGCCCCCAGAGCACAATCTCGGACCCGTACCTGAACAGAACGCCCAACAAGAGGGCATCCGGCCCCGGGCCCCCCGGAGGGCAAAGCATCCTACAGGGGGACGGAGATCGGGTGGCTCTCACTCGCCCCCACCGCTCCATATTGTGCCCGTCCCGGCTGCTTTGGTACCGAGCCCGCTGTCCCGCCCCTTTTGCGGGAAAGCCCGTGAGGACGGTCCTCCCCGAGGCCCTGTGGCCCCTGGGGACCCCGAGACCCACAAAGATGCTCCGGGAGGAGCCCAGCGCGCAGTCCAGCCCCATCTTCTTTCTGCCTGTCCTTCGGGAACAGGCAAAGCCTGCGGGGAAATGGCAGTGGGACCCCCCAAAACAAGCAGCTGCCCGGCCCCGGGGCATCAGAGGGTCGGGGCTGGGAAGCACTGGGGGCCTCCATCTGGGCATGTCACAGTATGAGGGAGGCCCAGACAAGGAAAGTGGCCGGCTTGGGGTGCCCGGGGTGGGGGCGGGGCGGTCCCTGTGGCCGTGGGAGCAGGAGGCGGGCTGGGGGCGCGCTGCTTGGCCAAAGGGGCAGTGAGAGGGGAGGGGGAGAGGAGGTTAGCTGGGTCAGGCCCAGATGGGGGGGGGACTGAGACAATCCCGATCTCCCAGGCTCCGGCTCCTGATTTATTTGCCTGATTGCCTCTTTGAGTGGGGTTGGGGGAGGGGAGGGGATACTGGCCCACCCTGGGGCTACCTCCCAGCCTGAGCACAGAGCTCCCCAAATATGGGGGAGACATCATTCTCCCTTTGGCAGCTGCCAACTCCATCGAGGTAGGAGGGAGGGGGCTGGGGCGGTAAGGGGTGGGCATGTTGAAACTTCAAAGGCTTGCCTTATTTCAAAGAGGTCAGAGAGCAGGGGTCAGGGGGCACGGTCTGGCCTCTCTTTAACCTCAGTCCCCAAAAGGGAAAAGGGAATTGGAAAGGAGGAGGGGGGAGAAAGGAGAAAAAGAAAAACACTTCCCTTCTCTTCCCTGCCCCCCCTCCTTCAAGCTCTAATCTATCTTCTGCCTTTCTCATTGTTCCCGGCCGGGGCCTGGGAGACAATGTATCGGCAACCGTCCACAATGTATCCACAATGTAGCCTTTGGAGGCCGTCACTTCCCCCAGACTTCTTCCCCTCCCACCCCCCTTTTGGAAAAAGCATCAGAAAACAAACAGCCCCCCAGCTCCTTCCCCCCTCCCCAGCCTGAGACCAAAATAAACCCGCAGCCCCATTAGGCCCAGCGGGGGGCAGGGATGATTGTTTGGGATCCAGGGAGCAATGTGAAAAATGAATTCCTTGTTTTATGGCGGGGGGAGGGGGGACGTTGCTTTATTCTGCTGCTTCTCTTTTTTCAAAGCCCTCTCACCCCAGGCCCTGAGAAATCCGCAAGCCAGGCATCCGCAGCTGGGGGACCCGGCCGGAGGGGAGACGTGGGCGCAAGTGACCGCGGATTGTCACCGTCTCCCACCGGCCAGAGCTCGGCCCGGAGGTGGAGGGGAGGAAGAGGCCCGGGGCAAGGGGACGAAGGCAGAGAGTGGGGGAGCCTGGGATACGGGGGGCTGAGGAGATGGAGGCTCCCCCTGGCCCTGGCCCAGCCACCAACTTAAAACAATACAGCCAGAGGAAGCCAAGGCACAGAGAAAACAAAGAGGGAGTGGGGGCTGGGGGGAGGCCCAGAGGTCTCCCAGGGAGGGTTGGGGAGGGACCACAAATGGCTACTCCAGTCCCAGAGAGAATCGGGGGCAGCCCAGGAGATTTCTCACCCGGGGAACACTGGGGGGCAGAGAGGAGGAGTCTAAAAAGGTAGGGGAGGCCGAGCCTCCTCGAGCCCCCTGGAAGGGGGGCCAGGGAAGCGGCTTCCTGGTGCGGGTTCCAGCTCTAGGAAGGAGAACCTCGAAGATCACGGCCGTTCTCCCTAAGGCTGGGAGCGCCACGTCCTCTGCGGGGTTGGTACCAGCCTCGTCAAACGGGGCTCGGGGGCTCCCGCTTGCGGGCGCAGAAGCCGACTCCCACCTTTCCGGGATCCCCCCGGCTCCCGGGCCACAGGGAGGAGCCCCGCACTCCTGGCGGGTCTTCCAGGGTTTCTGCCACATTCCTAACTCTAGCCTATCTCTTCCCGGGGAGTGGAAGCTCCGGAAGGACAGGGCTGGTCCCCCACGCAAAGCCCAGAGCCCCAAACGTTCAGAGCCCCGTTTGCCGAGTCCCGTCGCACCTACTCGTGAGCCAGCACTTGGCCCTCCGTCCCAGCCGGCTCCGAATCCCCGACATTCAGGGCAGTTCGGGGCCCGAGTCCGGCCGACCCAGGCCGGAGCCCCAGAGCCCCCCAGGCAGGCCGTGCCACGTGGTGACCTCCGGTGGGCAGCTATTGCCCCCAGAGCTCTCCTCAGCTCCCCCTTCCTCTTCCCCGTGAAGTCTTTCAGGGGAGGGCCGAAGCTCCTTGAGGACAGGCCCCCCTCTCCTGGAACCGGCCGTGCTCAGCCTTGGGCTCAGTCCAGACTCGTGGGGTTGAATTCAGTCGCTGATGGGTTTTCAACAGTCCCAACTCCACTCGTTAAACCGGTGCGAGAGATCCCCCAGGCCTCTGACGGCCGCCCCTCGGGCCGTGCTCCACGGCCTTCCCGTGTGCCTGGACCCTGAATGTGGGGAGGTCAGCCACGGGGTCTCACGATACTCTGATCTTTTTCTCTTGGTCAAGCTGATCGGTCACTAGGTGTCCCGGGCTCCCGCTGAAACCTCGCCAGGGAGGCCGGAGCCGGGCCGGCCGGAGAATCTCGCCCGAGGGCCCGGCACGGACAGCTTAGCCTCGGCCCCTCAGAGCACCCCCGAGCAAGAGCTGCCCTTGGCTCCTGGGGAGAATTCGGCCTAATCTGGAAGGAGAAAGGGAAGGCCGGAGCTAGGGAGAGGAAGAGCCTGGGCCCAAAGCACAGGCCAGAGGGGCCGTGGCTGACTCTGTCCCCGGTAGCCAAGGAGGGGCCGAATCCGGGCGATTCCGGAGGGGAGTGAGAGAGCCGGGCTCCTCCGAGACTCCAGGCTTCGGACAGCCGCGTCCCATACCCCGGGCGGGCTCAGAGTGGGATTTGTCGGGGCCTATGAGAGCAGCTCGCCCATTCCCCCGCCTCCCCCCGGGCCGCCGGAGGCCTGCGGACGATGCCTTCCCCTCTCCAGAGGCGGCCGACGGGATGGACGAGGGGTCGGTCCGGGAACGGGCCCCACTGAGCCTGGCTGAGGCGCGTGTGGCTAAGCCAGGTGGGGTGGGGCTCTCCCGGCCGTGGGATGGCTTCGGGTCACTTGGCCCCAGATAACAGAACCGGAGACAGCAGGGGAGGGGGAAAGAAAAAGCCCAATGGCTAGCTGGCTGGCAGAGGGAACTTCCCGTGGCAAGGGCCCCAGCCCTGCCCGGCCCAGTCCCGCCGGCTGTCTGAGTGTCTGCCTTTCGACTTCCCCGCCGGGAATGGCGTCCGGGGCACCCTCCCCCCACTTTGGAAGCTCTTAATTGAATCAAGCGAGACATCTGACTCCCCAAACCCGGAGCCTCCCCCAGTCGTGGGGGGACCCAGGCACCAGACTCAGAGTGATTTCCAGTAATCCAATTACATCCCATTATGTCATGGCACCATTTCCCCGGCCCGGCCTGCTTCGGGGCGGCCGACGCGGGCTCCGGGGGCCGAGCTGGGGCTCCCAGGCCCCGAGCCTCCCGTGGGAAGGGGCCCCCACCCCAGAAGCCCCCCTGCTGCCCGGAGCCCTTCCCGGCGGGCCAGGGGCGGCGGACATTCCGCAGCGGCCCATCTGGGGCCGAGGTCGCCCCTGCCGCTCCAACGGCCCAGCTGGAGCCTGGAAACAAGCTGCCTCATTTTTCCCATAGAAACAAATCCTCTCGGGGCCTCCGGGAAACAGGAAGAGCCTCCCGGAAACAGGAAGAGCCTCCCAGGCAAGCCAAGTCCGGAGGGACCAGCTATTCCATTCTTAGCAGAGCCTGGGCAGTGAGAAGGATGGGCCCAGACCCCAGTGCAAGCGCAGCCCCGGACCCCAGTGCGAGGGCGGCCCCGGACCCCAGTGCGAGGGCGGCCCCGGACCCCAGTGCGAGGGCGGCCCCGGACCCCAGTGCGAGGGCGGCCCCGGACCCCAGTGCGAGGGCGGCCCCGGACCCCAGTGTGAGCAGGGCCCATCAGGAAGAGGGCTGAGCTCTGGAGGCAGCCATACACTTGAGCCTTCCCCTCCCCAGGGCCCCAGGGGCCCGGCCTGGGCTGGGAACAATGGGGGGGGCCCAGCTCTGGCTGGGGGTCCCTTCCCCCTCCGCCTCGCTTGCCGCTTCTGCCCACTTTGAGCAGGGAAATTTTCCCCGAAAGCTGCCTTCTGTCCACCCCACCCGCCCCAGTCCCCTACTGGGTTCTCCACCCCACAGAAAACTAACTGCAGCCTCCATTCTCCCAGCTGTCCCCCCACCCCATCTAGCCTTCCTGAGCCAGCACATAGTAGGGCAAGAAAGGCCCCTCAGTACCACCTAGCCTCCTGCCTTCATCTGGCAGATGGGGAAACCGAGTCCCATGGAGGAGGGGCACCCTGCACCCCCGGGGCCTTGCGGAGGGAGGGGAACCAGACTTGAGCAGGGGTGTGGATAATCCGCCTGCAAGTCATTTCTTTTTGATTGGGGGAAGTGTTAGGTGATTTTTTGCAGCTGGTTGGCAGGCGCAGCCCAGGGCAATATTAAGCGGGGGCTTGTATTCCTCGTGTTCTAACTGAGTGATGACAAGGTTAGGGCCGGGAGGGGGGTGGGGGGCAGAGCTCGCCAGGTGCTTCGGAGCCGCGCAGATGGGAGAGGCGGCTGCGGGGCCCTCGGGGCGCCCCCTCCTCAGGCCTCCGGAGCACCCTGGCAGGGGCTGCCCGCAGACCCTCTCCCTCCCCTCTGCCCAGGTCGTCAGGGAGGCTCCGAGGGCCCCATCATGCTGCGGTGCCGGGAGCCCTGGGCCTCGGGGACGGGCACTGCCCACGCCTCCCTGGCTGGGACCCAGAGCGGGCCCGCCGTGCCCTCGGAGAGCCCGGCCTCCGCCCGATCCTGCCCACTGGCAGCCACTGCCCGACCACGGCCTCAGCCACGTGCACGAGGCAGCCTGGGCTGCTGGTGGGGAGTCAGGGTGGGGGCAGGTCCCAAGGAGCACATCCTGCCTCGGAGGCCAGGAACGGGACCCCCAAGTCAGCCTGGGAGGGCGGCCCGGGGGGGCCCGGCCTGGAGGCAGCGATGGGGAGCACCTTCCTCCCAGGGGGAGGCCCAGGCTCTGGTCCGAGCGGGACGAAGGCTCCGCTCCAAACGCTCTGAATGTGCTGCTTCTACCAAATAAAGAACCGATTTAAAAACATCAATTTATTTAAGCTTCTCGCTGAACAGAATGGGAAACTGAGTCAAGAGAGTCCGGGTGACACGGCACCGAGCCGGCCCAGTGGTGGGACCTCTGACCCGACTGCGCACATGGGTGGGAGCGGGGGCAGCGGGGAGAGCCCCCAGAGAGGGCCAGGCACGGGCCCCCACCCTGTCTGGAGCCGGGGCTCTGGGAGGCCCCGCCCCTTTGCAGACTCCCGGCTGTTTCTGGGCCCCCTCCCCGGGGCGCAGGACTCTCTCCCTCCTGTGGAGGCATCTCTGTCCCCGGGGCCGGGGGGGTTGGGAGGGCCCAAGGAGGCCTTTCTTCTGGCTCCCTTGGTGCCTGGGATGGAAGGACAGGCAGGAAGGGGAACAGCCGGGGCTTCTGGGGGTTCCCGGATCCTGCCGGTGTTAGACACTCTCCTAGCAGAGATTTCCCCGGACCCCCCTCGCCCCATGCAGCCTCTGAGACCCTCCTCGACGTGCCCCCCCCGCCCAGCCCCCACCCCCCCCCCCGCGGCACGGCCTCTGGCTCCCTCGCCCTCCTGCCAGTCACCGCTGCAGACGTCGGCCAGAGGAGGCAGCGGGCGGCCTGGGGTCCGCAAGTAAACAGACATTTCCTTAATACTTCCTGACGGGCACCGAAGAGGTTTCCCTTTCCCTGCGCGACTTGTTCAAGGGGCACGTTATTTCCGGCCCCGGCGACTTCAGCCGCTCGGGCCCTGCAGGGTGGCCGGCCTCGGCCTCCCTCGGGCAGCAACCCCGGCTCCCCTGGGCTCCCCCGCTCTGGACCCCCTCCCCGCGGCCCGGGCTCCCCCACTCGGGTCCCTGCCCCATGAGATGCGCACGGGATTCACGCCCGGGCCCGGCCTCCTGCCTCACGGTAAGCCCCCGGAAGGATGGAGAGCCGGGGTTTTGTCTCAGCTCAGCTGTAGGAGGGACGGGAGCCCCCAGAGCCCGGGGCAGCATGGAACCTCGCCGGGCGCAGAATCTGCTGTGCCTCAGTTTCCCCATGTATCAAGTTGTGGATAAGAGACCAGCTCTGTCGTGGCCTCTCTGCCCCCGAGCCCAGAGTCTCAGCAGGGAGTTGGCCAGGAATTGGGGGGCGTCCGACAGCAGACCAGCAGGGCCGTGTCTGGGGGGCTGCAACGGTGTCATTGTGGGAATCGGAGGGGGGACCAGGACCCCCAAATCCCAGGCAATTGGCAGGAAGCGGCCTCGTGTGTAAAAGGGAAAGGGGCGGGGGGGGGGGGGGGAACGGGAGGCGGAACGGACACGTCGGCCCGAGGAGAAGCCCGGCTGCCTCGGCCACAGGAAAAGACGGGGTCCCCTTCTACCCCCACCCCGGCCCCCGGGGGCAGATCCAGAGTTTCCAGGAGCAAGGCCAGAACTCCCTCCTCCGGCTGACCCCCCTCCAGCCCTCTCGCCGCATCCCATCCATCCCCATCCTTCTTGCTCTGCTAATTGTCCCCCTGAGAGTCTCGGGAGGGGGAAATGAGTTAACCAGGAAGCCTCTTCTAAGAACTCCCCCACTCCAGGACTGGTCCGATCGGAAACAACACCTCTCCAAAGCCTCCGAGAGAGGGGGGAGAAGGAGGCTTGTGGGGTGAGTGCAAGGTCAGGCTCAGCCTTTCCTCTCCCAAGACAGCCGCCTATTCTGTGGCGCTCTGGCTTGTGGCCCCCCAGCCCCGCTCTCGTGACCCCCCGCCCCGCTCTTGTGCCCCCCTCAGTCTTGCTCTTGGGACTCCCCCGCCTCCAAGACCATGGCAGTCCTGGCCCACCCCTTTCCCGGCTGTGGGGAGCCACAGTTCCGCACTGGCCCTTCTGAGGCTCCGGCGGGAGACCTGGGGCAGTCCCGTGGCAGAAGGACCTTCAGGCCGAGGGGCCCCTTGGTTAGTAGGAGGTCACTGACACTGGATGAGAAGCTGCCGGGGAAGCAAGCCCCAAGTTCTGATGCTCCCGGACCCCAAAGGACCTTTAACGTGGATTAAAACCCCTCTTGGCGTCAAAAGAAATGAGGAGCGGCCTTGGGAGGGGAAGGGCTCTTTCTGAGGGTCCTGAGGGGGAGGGGCCGCTCACGCCCCGTCTGTGGAAGCCCCCGACACTCCCAGGCCGGGGTTCAGGGCTCCCAGAAATTCCTGGCCGTCAGACTCCAAAGTGCACCCAGGGGCAGGGGCACCCTGCCCGGGAAGGGGGGCTGCAGGCCCAGGAAGGGGGGTCCTGGCTCCTTCTCTGCTGAGATTTGGGGGGCACAGTCACAGGGAGGGGGGTCCTGGCTCCTTCTCTGCTGAGATTTGGGAGGCACAGTCACAGGGAGGGGGTCCTGGCTCCTTCTCTGATGAGGTTTGGGGGGCGCAGTCACAGGGAGGGGGTCCTGCTCCTTCTCTGATGAGGTTTGGGGGGTACAGTCACAGGGAGGGGGTCCTGCTCCTACTCTGATGAGGTTTGGGGGGCACAGTCATAGGGAGGGGGTCCTGCTCCTACTCTGATGAGGTTTGGGGGGCACAGTCACAGGGAGGGGGTCCTGCTCCTTCTTTGATGAGGTTTGGGGGGCACAGTCACAGGGAGGGGGTCCTGCTCCTTCTCTGATGAGGTTTGGGGGGCGCAGTCACAGGGAGGGGGTCCTGGCTCCTTCTCTGATGAGATTTGGGGGGCACAGTCACAGGGAGGGGGTCCTGGCTCCTTCTCTGATGAGATTTGGGGGGCACAGTCATAGGGAGGGGAGTCCTGCTCCTACTCTGATGAGGTTTGGGGGGCACAGTCACAGGGAGGGGGGTCCTGCTCCTACTCTGATGAGGTTTGGGGGGCACAGTCACAGGGAGGGGGTGCCCGAATGTGACGGCCACAGCGTCCCGGACGGTCCGCACCCAGACCTGGGCCACCATGGCTCCCTTTGAATACACCCCGTTTGGGGGAAATCACCAAGAACCCCGAGTCCGGGCCAGGCGACTCCCTCACAAAGGGGCTGGGCTTTGTTCCTCACCAAGCGCACCTAGGCCCCCCACCCGGTTCTGGGGTGGTCTGGTGGAAAAAAGGCCGGGCCGGGCCCCAGCCCCGGGCCCTCCTCTACAATAGAAGGCAGAGGGAGCCCTCCTTGTGGGGCCAGACAATTAAAGGCTGCGCTCATTAGTGTGTGCATAATAAGGTATTAATTGTGGAGACCAGACAATGAATGCCAGAGGAAGGGGCCAGAGCTTCGGGAAGCTTTGAACCCAGAGCTTCCCAAGTGGATCAAAATGTGGGTTTCCAGGAAGGGAAGTTGCAGGCAAGGGAAGGGGGAGGCCGAGGACCCGGCCTTTCCCACACTGGGAGCAGCTCCATTTCCCAGAAGCCCCAGCCCCTGCGCCGGCAGAAAGCCTTTCTGGAAGCCTTGAAGAGCTCTGAGCGCCTGCCTGGAGGGGCCGCTCCTTCCACCCATCAGCGGCCCCAGAATCCTTAGCGCCCTAGCCACCCTCCTGCTGGCCGGGTCAGTGGCCAAAGGGACTCCTCTGTCTCCGGCTTCCCCCCAGGAGGCCGTTGCTGGATCCCCCGGGGTCCCTCAGGAATCCCAGCAGATCTCCGTTTGTTCATGGGGACCCGGGGGCCCCCCCAGGGGACTGGGGTCCCTGAAGGAAAGGGTGGCAGCCCTGGGGTCCCCTGGGCCTCTGGCCATTGTGGGAGGAGCTGGGTATCGTCTTCCTCCTGGGTTTTGTTCTGTACAAATTCGGTTTAGGGGCCAGGGAGTCGGGAGGGTTAGTTGGGAGGCTCGCATTTAGGATGGGGAGTCGGGAGACATTTTAGGGCTGCTGAAAGTGAGACCGACCCCTGAGATGGCTCTGGTAGAGAAAGGGGCTGACAAGAGGCCAGCTGGGGGGCAGGTCTGTTTGCTGCAGAGGCCCCTGGGCCAGGCTCAGCGAGGCCCCTGGAGCAGAGGCTCGGAAGCGGGGCTGCCTCAGTGGCAAGTTTGGGGCCTCCGCTCCTCCTGGGGGGCCGTGGTGTCCAAAGCCAGGAAGGCTCGCGGCCCAGAAGGGGGGTTCCTGGGGGGGCCCAGCAAAGGTGACCACCCATGTTTCTTTTAGGGCCCTGAGCCCCGCACCTGGCCCCACGGCCCCAGGACTAGCCCAGCTCCCAGACAGGTCCTTCTCCCAGGCCCCCAAAGGCCCCCGCTGGCTGGCAGGAGCCGAATGCCGGGACTTCTCACTTCACCTTTCCCTCACTAGCCCCGTTAACATATGCATTACCCATGCATGCGGCTTCTAAATAAAAAGCTATAATAAAAAAAAAAAAGAAAGAAAGTCCCCAATTCTGTGCCTTTCTAAAAGTTAGTGGGGTCACCGGGCAGCCTTGGGTCAGCTGGGGCAAGAAGCGAAAGGAAGGGGGGCAAACAGGAAGGCAGTTTCACTGTAGAGAGAGAGAGAAAAGAAAACAGACAGAGGGAGAGAGAGCTAGAGACAGAGAGACAGAGACGGGGGGAGAGCTACAGACAGAAACAGAGACAGAAGGAAAGAAGGACAGAGACAGAGAGACAGAGACAGGAGAGAGAGACAACTAGAGAGAGAGAGAGACAGAGACAGGAGAGAGAGAACTGGAGACAGAGAGACAGAGAAAAAGGGCTGGCCAGGAACAGACAGGGAGAAAGGGCCGGCCTGGGACAGACAGGGAGAAAGGGCCCCAGGACAGACAGGGAGAAAGGGCCCCAGGACAGACAGGGAGAAAGGGCCCCAGGACAGACAGGGAGAAAGGGCCCCAGGACAGACAGAGAAAAAGGGCTGGCCAGGAACAGACAGGGAGAAAGGGCCCCAGGACAGACAGGGAGAAAGGGCCCCAGGAACAGACAGGGAGAAAGGGCCCCAGGACAGACAGGGAGAAAGGGCCGGCCTGGGACAGTAGCCACAGAAGGCTGGTCAGTGTGAGTGACTGTTTCCAAAGGAAAATGCCCGCCTAGCTGGTCAATCCAATGCTTCCAAGAGACCAAGAGGGAGGAAGGGGCCCAGAGACCACAGACTTCACTTGGGGAAACAGAAGTGGGAGCCATCGGGGAGGGGTTTTTGAAAGGCTGAGTTGGGAGCTAGGAAAGGGGTTCATTCGCCCGCCGCTGACCGGCTTCCCAGCTGGGAGGTTCCGCTCAGTGCTGGGGAGTGGGGCTCAAGGCTCTGGAGAACGGGGAGCTGCCTCCCAGAGGAGCCAGTCCGGCCCCCCCAGCAGCAGCGAACCCCGATCCCCACTTCCCTATCCTGCCAAGGCAGTGCGAGAAGCGGCGGCGGTACCAGGCCTGTCTTCTCAGGACGGGCCAGACGGGGGCAGCACGGAGCGCGGCGATCTGCGGCCCTGCAGAATTAAGCGTGTGGGTTGGGAGTGCTCCCGGAGGGAACCCCCACACTCACTAGCACAGCCCCTGGGGCCCCAGCTGGGCCCTCAAAGCCTACTTAGGGCTTGGTGGCCGACCCAAGAAGAGGGGCCCCCATTGGGGTGCTGGGATTTTAAACCTCGCAGCCACACCTGAACTCAAGGGCCCCCCGCCGTGGCCCTCACGCCGTGGCTCCCCCGTCCCGGGGACCCAGACAGTGGCCATGGCGGTTCCTCCTCGGCAGGGGGTACCCAGGGGCTCGGCGCCTCCCTTTGACCTGCTGGCAAGAAGTGGTTGGAGCCCAGTCAGGGAAACCGATATGGGGGAAACAGGAGACCCCCCGTATACGGAGGGACTTCCCCAGTCCTGTTTGGGGAGCAGGGGTCTACCCTTGCTCTGTGCGCCCTTGAGGGTCTACCTCCCCTTCGTGGGGGCCACCATCTCCCCGGGCTTCCAGCCAGGGCGGGCCGTTAGCCCCAGAGTCGGGGCTCCTATTGAGGGCCCAGGGGGCGCCCCACTGTGGTGCCCCATCTCCTGGCCCTGCCTTGCCTGGCGCGCCCGCCCTGAGCGCGGTCCAAAGGGAAAGCCGCGGCGGGAGTGGTGGGCGCGGCGGGCGCGGCGGACCCGGCGGGGTGGTCATGCTCAGGATGGGCCAGACGGTGGCAGCAAAGTCCGACAGGTCTAGCTCGAGCGCTGGGCCAAAGCGGGAATGGGAGGGGGAGTTGGGCGCGGGGACTCCGGGCCGGAGCTCGTACCCGTGGGTTTGGGACTCTGGTTGGGCGCTCTGGCGTCCGCAGTGGCACGGGGCACGCCAGCTTAGGCCAAAGGCCAGGAACTGTCCCGGTGCCGGCTGCAGCCTGTGGGGTGGCGGAGTGGGGTGCGGGGGGGCGTCGCCTCAGGGGCCCTTTGGAGTGCCATTGTATGCAAGCGCCCCCTGGGCCCCGAGGCTGAGGCTCCGCCGCCGCCGCCGCTGTGCGGAGGTTCGCAAGTTGGGGCCTACCTGGAGCCACCCCGCCTGGGCCTAAGCAATGAAAGGGGATCTGCCCCCCCAGACCCCTGGAGATCACAGCTGGACTGGCAAAGGGACCCCTGACTCTGGAGCACTGTCCCCCTGCCTCTGCTCCGGCGGCCTCCCCCCGAGTCTGGTCTCTCCCCCTGAGCCTGGTCTCTCCTCCCCTCGCTTCCGCTTATCAGCCTCAGCCGAAGTGGCCCAAGTGGGGCTCTAGGGGGACCCCACTTCTCAGCCAGCCCAAGTGAAGGTGCTTTGAGTTCCGCCTTGGGGCCAGCCCCGATTTCTGGAGGCTCAGGAGCCGAGCTCGGCCGAGGGCAAAGGGAAACTTGGAGCGGAGTGCGGGCCCAGCCCTGTCCTGGGGGAGCTCTTGGGGGGCTGAGTGGAAAGGGGGGGTCTGAAGATAAGCAGCCTGAATTTGAATAGAGAGGGGCGTGGGGGGACTTTGGAGATTGGTGGGAGGGAGGAGAGGGGGAAATGGGACCTCTGGGGTCCCTAAGTTCTCCGTAGCCAAGACCGATCCCGGCCTCGGAAGCGGCAGCGGCGGACCGCGGGTAGACTCCTCGCGCTGGGGGTCTAACCAGCTCTGGGTCTAACCCAGGCTCCGGGGTCTAACCCAGGCTCCGGGGTCTAACGCAGGCTCCGGGGTCTAACCCAGGCTCCGGGCTCTCAGGAGAGATGCTTCTCTCTGCTTCCCTGGGGCTCCCTTGTGTCGGTGGGTCCCCCATGTTGGGTCAGCGCGGATCTGGAGGCCCTCACCAAAGCCCTGGGGTACAGGCAGAGCCCCCGCTCCCAAGCAGCCACCCCCTCCCAGCCTGCCTACGTGGCGGTACGCCCCGGCAGGCTTTCTGCGCGGTCCACGCAGGGCAGTCATGCTCAGGGTGGGCCAGGCGGGGGCAGCAAAGGCCGGCGGGTCTCGCGGTCCTCCTGGCCCCGCGCAGGACCAGGGTACCCAAAGAAGGGATTCTTGTGCTTAAGTAACAGTTCCAGAGCCCCGGGGAGCCCCCAATCCGGGGAGGCCCCAGTCGGGACCTTTCAGTTTGGGCGGCGGGGATATGGGGGGCCGGCCAAGCCCCTGGATCCCCAGGCTTTTCAGCTGGCAATAAAGCCTGGCAGATCCTGAGCTTAGAGAGGCTGGGTCTGGGACGCCAAATGCGCGCCGCCGTCTCCGCTGCTCGGTCCTCTGCCTCTCTGGGCAGGCCTTCCAGCAGAGCGCCCGGCTCTACCGCCTGGCTGGCGGACCAGAGGGTCTGGCGCTCCGGCCACCCCGCGGGGTTCGCGGGGTCCGCCGGCTCTCGGCCGCTTTGGAGCCACTAGGGTGCGCCCACGAGCTGCCATAGCCGCTACCAGCCCGCCAAGCGAGAGCCTGCTAAGAAGTCTCATTGTTCCCAGGCGGGGAAGCCGGGAAATGGGGATCCCAGCCCAAGGGGACCCCGAGATCTGGAGCAGGACGCCGGAGCCCCTATTTCTGTGTCCTCACTCTATTAGGGCCTGACTTCCTAGGACCCTGGCCCGTCCTTCCCCCTTTTCTGCTTCTCTCTCCCAACCCAAGTGGTCAAATGGAGACCAGAGCACACCCCACTGTCTCCCCCTCCAATCCCCTCCCAGGCTGAAGTCTCAGGGCCTGCGAGGCCCCACTTTCAGGGAGCCCCAGGGCCCTAAGTTTAGGGGAGCCGGCCTGAGTCTGACCGAGAGTACATTTCTGCCCTAGCCCCGGGCTTGACTGATGCGGGGGAGACTCAAAGACAGTCCCTCCCCTCCGGGGGCTTCCACTCTAGCTGGGGTCAGTGAAAAGATGGACAGACGTGGGCAAGGGCACGACGGATGCCCCGGGAGGAAGTGGGTAAGTGCCAAGAGTTGGCGACTTGACAAGGAAAGTTTGGGGAATTGGGGGCAGGGCGGGGAGGGGAGGGGTGGCCGCGGGCTGGAATGGCCCCCAGAGGAGGGTGGGGCTCTGTGCGCCCTGAAGAATGGGCAAGCCGGGGATTGGCTGAGCGAGGTGGGGAGGGCATTCTAGGCGGGGCCATCCCCTCTTGAAAAGGGCCCGGGCCCGGGGCAGAAAAGCGGGTGGGGGGTGGGACTAGGACAGGGCCGGTCCGGTCTCGCTCCGGAGCGGGAGCTCGGAGCATGTAGCGGGGAACCAGCTTGGGTGGCGGCTGGCTAGCCCGGCCAGCCCGTGGCAGCCACGGGAGATGGGTTGGAGCAGGAGAGGAGCATCCGGACTTTGAATCTGTTGGTGTTGGTCATTGGGCTGCTTCCTGCCATCGCCCGGGCTGGAGGCCGGTGCGAGGGGGCCCGGACCATGGCAGGGCAGTGCCGGGCGGGAGCGGAGGAAAGGCGGGAGGCCCTTGTGCCTGCCGGGCGCCAGGGTTGGCCGCCACTCCGACGGAGGCAGGGAGGCAGCCGCTCTGGCAGGAAGGTCGCTGAGGCGGGCTCGGCGGCGCAGGTGAGCGCGGAGAGCTCAGCCCTTCGGGGCGGCTCCTGCGCGCGCTCGCGCTGAGCGCCCTTGGTCCTCTCTGTGGCCGGCTTCCTCATCCGTTCGATGGGGGCGCCGAGCCGGGGCTCTCCGAGGCTCCCCCAGCTCTGACGTTCTGAGATTCTCTGGGGACTTTTAGGCGAAAGGGAGACATCCGGGAGACAGTAGCGAGGGGAACATCGGGAGTGGCAACATTGTAGCCTTAGAGCCGGGCGCTGGCGAGCGCGCGCCCCAGAGAATCCCCGATTGTCGGAGCTGGTGGAGACTGAGAGGTCCCCCCCGCAGCCCTCTCTTCTCAGAGGTAGAGGAGCTGAGGGGCAGAGAGGGGAAGGGGCTCGCTTCCCCTTCGAGGCCTTGAGGAGGGACGAGATCCGGAGAGGGCAGCCGCAGGGACGAGATCAGGACCGAAGGCAGAGCCTCAGGGGGAGCCCCAAGCTAGAGAGCAGGAGGTGGAAAAGTGCCAGCGGAGATCGAGGAGTAACAGAAAGAAGGAAAGAGACCCAGGAAATGTAGCTTCATGGAGGGCAGGGGGGAAACGTCAGGAAGAGGAGGTGAGGAAGAGCAGAGCCGCCCGCCGACGCCAGCAGCCTCGGAGAGCAGCTTCTCGGGAGAGGAAGGGGCCAGGCAGCCAATACACCATTGGGGTTTCGAGGACTCCCGAGGAGAGGCTCGAACCGGGCAGCGCTGGGAGGAGACCAGTTGAGCCGGGCTGAGGGGGTGCCAGAGGACCAGGGAGCCGGGTCCTCGGGCTGAGCCGGGGAGGAGTCGGGGAGCTGTGGCCGTTCTCCGGCTCCTCCCGAGAGGCCAGGGCGTCTGCAGAGAGCCGCTGCGAAGGAGCGGGCTGCCCCGGGGAGGCAGGCAGGCAAGCTGAGGCTAGCTAGGCCCCGGGCACGCTCCGCCACCTTCTCCAGGAACTCTTTGCAGCCCGGGAGCCGGAGCGGAGAAAGCAAACAGTGGGGGCTCCAAGCACTGTCTGCTTTATCCGCTCCTGCTCCTGGGGCTGACCTAGCAAACGCCAGCGGAAGGCCGAGGACCCCGGGGTGGCCAAGGATCCCGGGGGCCGAGGTGCTAGTCAGGGCGCAGAGAGGGCTCACGGGAGGAGCGGAGGTCGGGGCGGGACGTGAAGCTGGCCGGGCTGGGGGGCTTGGCTGATCGGAGGTCCCGCGAGGGCGGAGAGCCAGCTCTTGGGCGAGGGCAAGGGCCAGTGGAAGCCCTCGAGGGCCCGCGAACAGCGCAGGGGAGGCAGTTGTGAGGCGAAGCTCCTAGAAGCCCCGCCCGTCAGAGCCGACGAGGTGGGCAGTAGCGTCTAGTGGGCGCCGAGGCGAGAGACCGAAGGGAGAGGGAAGTCGGAGGAGCCATCAAAGACCAACAGTGGTGAGTCGGAGTTCCCCGAAGGGGTGTTCGGAGTTCCCCGAAGGGGTGTTCGGATGCTGGCGGAGCGGGAGGGCCGGGGAGAGGCGGGGGCGCGGATGCGGGTTAGGGTGAGAGCCGCCGCCCCCCGGGCTTGGCACTGCCCGGCTCGGGGCTGGGGGCGGGAGGGCGGAGTGCTCGGCTCACTCTGGAACGCCCAACCCCCATGGGCCACGTGGTTTTGTCCTTGTAGGAAAAGCTGGGGACTCGTCAGAAAAACACCCTGACACCCGGGCTATGATGGTCACGCAAATCCCCCAGGAGACGCGGCATGGACCCGAGCAGAGGGAATGGCCCGGCCGGGCTCTGTAAAGGTGAGCGCCGGGGCTGTCCTGCCGGAACACATCCGGGGAAACTGAGGCTCTGGGGATCTCGCCTAATGTCACGTAGAGAGCTGCGCCAGAAGTAAAGCCAGAGCCAGTGTTCCTGCCACTGCCCCATCCCGACAGACAGAGGCGGGTCTGCCTCGCGCTCTGTCTGTCTCCCCACCTGCCGGGTGCCCCCCGACTTCCCCGCATTAGCCAAAAGTCCGGAACAGCAGGATCCCCAGGACGCAGAGGTGTGGGACTCCTGCCAGGGCAGGGGGCCAACATTCTGTATCTTGCTATGCAATGACACCCCCCCCCCGCCCCCAACCCCCCCCACTCACACACACACTCACACTCACACACTCACACACACACACACTCACACTCACACACTCACACACACACACTCACACACACTCATACACACACTCACACTCACATCCACACTCACACACACACACTCACACACACTCATACACACACACTCACATCCACACTCACACACACACTCACACTCTCACACACTCACACACACACACTCACACACACACACACTCACACTCACACTCACATTCACACTCACACTGGCACACAGCCAGGCCCTAAGTCTACCTTTCTAATCTCCCTTTCTCCCTCTTAACCAGGTCCCCGGATCCTTCATTGATCTAGCAGCAGTCATGAAGAAGCCTTTCTCACCCAGCCAACTCCCCCCAGGCATAAGCGTGTGGGCGTGAAGAAAGGGTAAGTCCCTGCCCCGGGTCTGGGGCTGGGGGTGGAGGGCTGAGCCCGAGGCCGAGGCGAGCCCGAGCCTGAGGCTGACCCGCCTTCCTTTCCCCCAGATTTACACCCTGGCCAAGGTCCTGGCCCAGGCGGAGCTCCAGGGCAGGACCCTTCCCATCTGCTAGCCGACCACCAGGAAGATGCCACGCAAGTTAGATAGCATGGCCTGAAAGGTGAGCCGGCCCTCCCTCGCGCTGCCCTGGGTCCTCCCTCGCGCTGCCCTGGGTCCTCCCTCGCGCTGCCCTGGGTCCTCCCTCGCGCTGCCCTGGGTCCTCCCTCGCGCTGCCCTGTGGTCCTCCCTCGCGCTGCCCTGGGTCCTCCCTCGCGCTGCCCTGTGGTCCTCCCTCGCGCTGCCCTGTGGTCCTCCCTCGCGCTGCCCTGGGTCCTCCCTCACGCTGCCCTGTGGTCCTCCCTCGCGCTGCCCTGTGGTCTTCCCTGGCGCTGCCCTGTGGCCCTCCTGCCCGAACCCCCCGAACGCTGACAGCTTTTGTCCTTGCTTCCACAGGCCCGGGTCGGGATTCCCACCCGTAGTGCTGGCGGTAGAGAGAAGACTGCTGCCTCATTATGGGCTGCTGAATCCCCTTCCCCAGCAGAGACCCTCACCCAGACCAGAAGAGCCTCACAACCGAGACGCTCCCCGAGAAACATCCAGCCCCCCTTCTCTCCCATGTTTCACCAACCACCCAGACTCTGCTTTCTCCCCCCCCCAAAAGAAGAAACCCATCACCTCCTGGAAGCCTTCCATGATGAGAGATCCCCTCCCCCCCACTCCCCCCCTCCCCTGACCCTGGCTTTTCCACCCCCCTCTCCCTCCAGCCCCCCGCCCGCCCTCCCCCGTGTCATGTCCCTCGGTTCTGGCCCCTGAAGCCCTTACAGATTCCAATTGCACTAACTAGTTCGTTTGCACTGATGGGTGCGTGGTCCCCACGAGTGTGCGAGTGCGTGTGCGTGTGCGTGTGTGTGTCGGTCCTGTCTCGGCCGGCCCGCTCCCCCAGAGCTCAGGCCGGTCCTCCACTTCCACCTCTGACAGTTTCTCCCCTGTTCCCCTCCCCCAGAGCCGCCCGCCAGGGCCGGCTCTGCACACACTCAATAAACACTGTTGACAGACAGCAGGGTTTCTCAGGATTGGAGTCACAATCATTGACCTGAATGAGGCGGCGGAAAATGGGGGGGGAGGGGGGCTGGCAGGGGGGAGGAGGGGGGCTGGGGGCTGGGAGGGTCCCCATGTGCAGGGGCCGAGGGAGGAAGGAAGGAAAAGGAGGGAAGGAAAAGGGAAGGAGGGAAGGAGGGGGCCTCTGTCAGAAATAAGGCCTCCCGAGCCCAGGATGGGGAGGCAGGGAACGAGACCCAAAGGGGGCTCCTTCGTGGAACGCAGTCTGCCCCTGTACCCCCAGCCCGGGCAGCCCCGGCCCGCTCCAAGTTTCCAAGTCACCAGGAGCACCCTGCCGTCCTCCCGCTCCCGCCCCCCAGCTCGGCCAGGCCCAAACTGCCTCTCATTTGATAGGGGTTATGTGGCCAGTCCTACACCATGGAGAGGGGGAGGGAGACCTGAGTCAGCCCCCACCAGAACCAAGAGCAGGTCTCCCGAGTGTCTGGCCGCTCCTTGGCTCATTAAGCTACTTTCTATCGTGAATGGGGGTCTAGCCGGGAGGGGGCCGCCCCCCCAGCCCGGGCCGCCTCTTGGAGCCGGCTCCCACGGAAGGCTGGGGAGCTCGGGGGGGTGGCCCCCACTCCCTGCAGACCTTAGCCAGAGCAGAGAAGCCGCTTGCACAGCGCCCGGGGCCCCCCACTACAGGTGGCAGCCCCCCTTTTTATTCCACGTCCCCCCCATTAGCAATGTGACCGGCTAAGGCCCCTCCCGCGCTTCCTGCGGGGCTCCCAAATGTCCATCTCCCCTACGGTGCCTGCAAAGGCACCCAATGCGGGACGTGGCAGACGAGGTTCAGGGCGCTGGCGGGGAGGGGGCCCCAGGAGGGGCCCAGCCAGAGCCTGACGTGGGAAATGAAGGAGCCGCTGGTCCCCTACAACCCGGGAGGTTCTGAATCTTGGCTTGCCACGCCCGACAAGGGTCTCGGGCCGGGAGGGGGCGACCACTGGCCAGCATCTGGCCTGGAGGGCTTGAGGCAATCAGCATCCTGGGGCTCCGACTCCCCGAGCAGCCCAGATGTTTGCAGCTCCATGGGAAGAGCGCTTGGAAAATGGGACTGGGCTCCTTGGCCCCTCTCCTTCTCCCTCCCCACCCCCCCTTCCTCAGGCCTGAGCAGCTCACGCAAGAACACATCTAACCCAATGACAAAGACCAGATAGGCAAAGAGGCTCAAAAACAAGCACCAACCACTCCAAAATGAGCTCCCCCTTCCCTCTTGTTCTTTTTCCATCCCTTCCCCCAGTTCTTTCTCTCCCATTCTCCCCCCCCATTCTCTGTTTTTTCCATCCCTTCTGCTCCATTTCCCCCCGTTCTTTCTCTCCCATTCTCCCCACCCCCATTCTCTCCCTGTTCTTTCTTCCTCCGTCCTCTCTCCTGTTTTTTCCATCCCTTCTGCTTCATTTCCCCCAGTTCTTTCTCTCCCATTCTCCTCCCCCATTCTCTGTTTTTTCCATCCCTTCTGCTCCATTTCCCCCCGTTCTTTCTCTCCCATTCTCCCCACCCCCATTCTCTCCCTGTTCTTTCTTCCTCCATCCTCTCTCCTGTTTTTTCCATCCCTTCTGCTCCATTTCCCCCAGTTCTTTCTCTCCCATTCTCCCCTCTCTATTTCCCCCCATTCTCCTTTCTCTTCTTTCTCCCTTTCTTCTCCCTCTTCTGATTTGCTTTTTCTCTACCCTTTCCCCCATCCAAATCCCGCTGTTCTTTCAAGGAACAATACTCATCAGGGAAATCAAGGTTTCCCTGAAACCTTGGAACCTTTCTGGATAACGAGAACCCTAAGAGCCCAGAACCCAGCTCCCCTAGGTCTGAATGGGGACTCGGGGACTTTTGAGTGGGAAGGGACCTGGAAAAGTCCGCTCATCTGAGGCCCCTTGTTTGACAGAGGGAGACACTGAGACCCAGCCGTGGACACCACAAGCTATAAGGACCCCCAGCCGGTGCGGCCCTGTCCCCCCCCGGGAGAACAATGCTCTAGCTGCCCCCACAATCCTTGTGCCTGAGCCCGGTCCCCCCAAGGCAGCTGGCTCTCGCCATCCTTAGCAGCGGCCCTGTCCCGGGAGGCTGAGCCAAGAGCTGGAGGGAGGCCTCTCATTAGGGGATCCATTAGCGGGGCCAGGAGAGGTTACGAGCACTTAACATCCCCTCTGTGGCCGCTCTGCGAGTGAAAGCCCGCCCGGGCAGCAGGACTCGGCCCGAGCCATCCCGGTGGCCCAGCTCAATTGAGTTGGACAGCCCTGGTGAGGGCCGGGCAGAAGGCGCTGGCCTCCGATCCCGTGTTAAGTGATTAGCTCTATAAACCGCTTTATGATTCACACAAGCCCTGTCGGGCAGCTTGCGGGAAGCCTGGCTGGGGAGATGGTGGCCTCGGGGGCAGCTGCCGGAAGCTCCGGGGCAGGGGGGAGAGGAACACGGAGGGGGAGAGGGCTGGCTGAGGAGGGGGAGAGGGCCACGGGGGCCGCTGAGGAGGGGGAGAGGGCCACGGGGGCTGGCTGAGGAGGGGGAGAGGGCCACGGGGGCAGCTGAGGAGGGGGAGAGGGCCACGGGGGCCGCTGAGGAGGGGGAGGTGAGAATGGGCCTCCAGATCTGTCCGCTTGCAGACATTGCGAAATGCTCCAGGTTTCAAACAAAGCACTCGGCTTCGTTTTCCTGGAAATCCCTGGGCTGGGGATGTGGGTCAGGAACCGGGGGGACCCAGCGGGGCGAGAGTGGCCAGTCCTGGCTCTCCCCGCCGCCCGGGGCTTTCTCTTGTTTGGTTGTGCGCGGGGCTCCGGGAGACGGCCGGGCGGCAGAGGGGTCTGCTGGAGCCGTTTGCACCTAGATACACTCATGCACCCCCTCGAGCGTCTGCACGTACACCGGTCTGCGCCCACGGGTTTCATGGGGTTTCTTTGCATTTCCCTCTCTTCTGGAGTTCCCAGTTCAGAGATCTCGAGGCTGAGGCAGTTGGGGGTCGGGGGCCTCCAGGAAGGCACAGCCCCTCCAGCCTCTCCTGCACATGGCCCAAGCCTCCCTTTGTGCCCCGGCGGGCGGGTACCCAGAATGCCCTGTGGCCGGGCCATAGGGTCTCTCAGGAAAAGGGGGCGCCTTGAAGAAATGCGCCGGTGGGGGTGGCGAGCGGAAGCCGGCCGGCCTGGGCAGGGGGTGGGCAGACCTGAGGGGGCGCGGGCCCGGTGACCGGCCGCTCGCTGTCCGGGGCGACCGAAGCCCCGGGCAGGCTGGGGGCATGAGCTCTCGGGGGCCACGGCCTCAGTCAACGATCGTGCCGGTTTGGGGGACGGGGGCAGAAGCCCAGTCCTTAGTCCAGAGGAAGCCCCTGGAGCCCGGACTTGAAAAGCACCAGGAGGGAGCAGCTTCCTGTGGGGCCGCGCTAACTCGCTGCTTCTAAGAACTAGGCTCTGGCCAGATTTTTCGGGAGTGACCGCCACCCTCAGCTGTTCCCCCACTGGGGCCGTCCTCTGGGTCCCCAAACTCAGGGCGTGTTCCCCAAGCGACGGCTTATGGAGCTCCCTCTCGGGCCTGGGGCGGGGGGGGGGGGCAGAGCTGGGGAGGAGGGACCATCCCAGAATGATCTGGAAGAGCTGAACTCTGGGCCCAGGACCCCGAGGGGGCCCCTAGGCCTGCACCACCCCCCCGGCCCGGAGAGTTCTGGGCAGGTAGAGGCCCAGGCCCACGAGCGGGTCTCCCAGGTGCCCCCGAGGGCCCGGCTCTGCTGGCCAAGGAGAGGCGCTCTGGCTGGTCTGAGGGTCTGTCTGGGCCGCTCTCGGCCTGGACGGACATTGTTCAGTGCGGGCCCGCGGCCCCCTGGGGATGGGTGTGGAGGGAAGGAGGTTTGTTCCACTGCTGTCGGAGGCCAGAACTTCAAAACAAACCCCCAACAATAGAGAGGAAGCCCGAGAGGAGGCGGGAAACAATGGGGAGCTGCCCAGCCAGGACAGCGGCCGCCCGCGGGTGCTGCCCCCCGGCCTCTGGGACCCTCCCGGGTCAGCGTTCCTGCGGGGCCCGGGGTGGCTCCGTCCCCCCCCGCCCCGGGGAGCCGGGGGCTCCAAGCAGAGCCTCGGGCCCCCAGCTCCCCAACAGGGAACGGACACGGGCACCGTCAGTCACGCGGCACCATTCGCTTCTTTACACGGCTCTTCACTGGGGGAAGGGGAACGAAGAACAATGATTTGGGGTCTGCGGATCTGGGTTCGAGTCCTGGGTGGAGAATGGAAAGGGAGGCTCCAGGGTTTCTTCCCCAGGAGAACAAAGCAGAGACCCCGGGGAGCCGAGGGGACCTGCGAGGGCCTCCTGCACTGGTCAGCGCCCAGTCAGGCTGGAAGCCGGGGTCCGGGAAGCTGCGGCCCCTGCCGAGAGGCCGCGCTGGGGGGCCCCAACAGCCAGCCGGGGGCGCGGGTAAGCTGCCCGGGGAAGGAGGCGAGCCTGAGGGCCCCCCCACCGTGGAGGTTCGCCCCCCAAGCCCGGACAGCTCCGGGAAGGGGCCGGCCCCCGCGCAGCTGCTGGAAGCCTTCCCGGCAGGATGTTCTGGTCCATGTCAGCGCCGTACAGGCCCATCAGCCAGGCCCCATCCCTGCCCGCTGGGAGTTTCTTCCATCAGCGAACACCTGGGCAGACACGTTCGGGGTCGCGGGGGGGCCGGGGGGACTCATGCAACACCCTCCCAGGCCGCCCGGGGCCGCTTCCCAGAACCAATAAACAAGCCCGGCCTGTGCGCACGTGTGTCTAAAGGGCCGTCTCCGGGCTGGGAATAAATCACCCCCCAAGCATTTCCTGTGAGCCGGGCCGGGGGAGGCAGACAAAGGGGGGCCCCGGGGTGGGGGCGGCCGGGAGCACCTGAGGCAGACAGGCGGGCAGGATGTAATTAAGTGCGAGGTGCGGGGAGCCCGGGGGAGGGGGGCAGCGAGGCCCTGGAGCGGGGCGCCGTGGGGGAGGGGAGCTGGGGTTCCCAGGACGGGGAGGGCCGGCATCCCGCTTAAGTGAGCAGAGGCCACATTAGAGGCCTTAGAGGCCGCGGAGGAGCTCGGCCTTAATGGCTGGGAAAGAAAGGAGCGCGGGGCTGGGGGGGGGGGGCGACACGCTGAAAGCAGGGGTTAAAGCAGATTAGTTTGGAATGTGGGGCAGCCGGGGCGGCGGGACACAGGGAGCACTGGGGCGGAAGAATCTCCGGCCCCCCGCGGGGCTGAGGAGGCCAGTGGGCCGGCGCGGCGGGAGGGGGCCCTGGGGATCCCCGTGACAGTGGGGAGAGAGCACGGGGGCAGCAGGGGCAGCCTTCATCCGGGCCCTGGCAAGCCTGGGGCCCCTGCAGCGGAGGGTCCACCAGCTCGCCCTCAGCTCGGGGCCTCAACCTCGGCCGGGGCCAGCTGGGAGTCTCCTGGAGCCCCAACAAGTCCCCAGCCCCCGGCCCCCCATGCCCCTAAGACACACTGGCCCACCGGCTGCCCCCGCCAGGGCGTCCCAGACCTCCAGAGCCCCCCCCGCAGCCCTCTAGGGCTCTGCCCCCCAGGAGACCCAGGTGCCACTGGCTGGGTCCCCTCATCCGCAGCTCCATCACTCCCACATCTGGCTCTCCCTGAGCCCCCTGGACAGGACAAGGTCCACGCTAGGGATCTGGGGGGCCGCCGCCCCAGCTCTGGGGCTTTCTTGGGCCCCCCCCACCCCCCCTTGTATCTGGAGGGGCCGGGACAGTCGGGTTTGACCCAGGGCAAACTGATGACCCCCGGCACCTCCCCCCGCCCGTCTGCAGCTTCTCCCTGTCCCCGATCCCTGCCCCCATTTCCCATGGCTTGTTCTCATCTGGACACCAAAGGGCAGGGGTTCTAGAACTTCCCGGGGAAATCTGCCTGGGGGCAAGAGCCCAGACCCCCAAAGTGGCTCCCAGAGGTGGGCTGGGGGGCGCCCCTTCTGCCTCAAACCGCTGGGCTTGGGCCGGGCGCCCGCAGAGCATTCTGGGAGCGCCGTTCTCAGAGCCGCTCCGGCTGGCACGGGCCCACAGGCTTGGGAGGAGTGGGGGGCGGCTGCGGCCCAGGGCCCCGGGGGCCTGAAACCTAAGAGAGACCCCAAAGAGTGTCTGGGAAAAGGGCGTGGAGACAATGGAGGAGAGAGAAACAATGGGGATTAAGGGATTTACTCTGGGTAAGTGCAGTGGTGGGCAACTGCAGGGGGGGCCTGGGAGTCCCAGGATTCTGGGAAGGAACGTTCTGGGAAGACTTCCCGGAAGGCTTCCCCCGTGGAATTCCTCAGCAGCAGGACCCCCCCTCCCCATCCGGGGGCCTCCGGGCCTGTCCATGGCACCCCTGGGGGGGCGTGCTCCCGCCCCCTCCCGCCCATGGCGCTCCCCCCAGGCCCGCCCCCCTCCCCATGTCCTCTTGGCAGGTGAGGGATGTGCCCCAGACATCCCTAACCCCCTTAATAACCCGCCCGTCATGGATCTGTCATCCAAGAATTCGCCTAAGCCTCTCTGGAGCCTGTTTCTACTTTCCCGGCGTCCTCTCCCGCTAACCAGATCCATAAGCTCATTCCCGCTTCTTTCAATTTGGTCTGGGCTGGAGCCCCCCCTTCTGGAGGGGCCCCCGGTTCTGGAGCAGGGGTGGGGAGCAAGGCCTGGCACCCCTTCTCTCCTGGGCCCTCGCCCTGGTTTTCTCAATGGAAATCCTAAGAACTGGGGAGCCTGAAGAGGGGGCCCCCAAGCTCCAGAGGAGGAGTAAGGCTCCCCCCAGCCAGCTTCCCGACCTCCCCCAGGCCTCCTGCTGTCTCTCCCTGGCCCTGCTCAGGGGGGAAGGGGGGTTCCGCGGTCCCCCTCCAGGACAGTAACACGTCCTCCTCACCCAGGCAAGGTCAGTCCTGGGGAGGGAACACGAGGACTTGGCCCAGCCCTGGGAGCAGCCCGGGAGTTCTCCCCCACACCCCCAAACACAAAAGCCCGTCGCCAGCCCCCCAGCCCTGGGAGCTCCGGGGCACTTCCTGGGGCCTCTCGGACCGGGCCGGCTCCGGACTTAGGCCGGGGTTCTTTCTGCCCCCTGAGATCCTGACACTCTGGGGAGGGCTTGCTCTGGCTCACGAGCCCGGGGGAGCCTCGGGAGAGCGCCTATGGCCTGTCTCCCACCCAAGAGGGTGTTGGGGGCTGGGGGGCGGAGAACCCATTATCAGCATCCATTAGCAAGCCCACAAGCATCTGCTTTCAAAATGGTGGCGCAGTTGCCCCCGAGCCACCGACCCTGCTCAGGCCACAGGGAAGCAGAGCAGAACGCCCCCCCCCGGGACCCCGGAGCCCAGCCCGGAGCAGGTGTGAATGCGCAGCCGGGGAGGGGATGGCCTCTGGGGACCAGGAGACGGAGCTCTGTGGGAAACCAAACTTCTGGGAGAGAGCAGAGCCGGCCGGGCTTCCAAACAGGGAGGCTCGAGGCTCTGGGAGCCAGCGGGGCCGGAGCCAGCCTGGGGGGGCCAAAGAGCATTTGTGCCATTAGACTGGATCCAGTCGCCCTCGCCCGCTTCTCCCCGGTCTCTTTTCTTCCCTCTGCCTCCCCTGGCCCCGGCCCTCTCGCCACCAGCCCCGCCACATCTTTCCCTGCCCGGCTCCCCACGAGGGCCAGGTTCGTAGCCTCATCTGCTGGGCCGGCCGTCTCCATCCCTCCCGAGGCCGGCCCCTCGCCCCAGCCCCTCACCCCAGCCTTCTCCCTCCTCTCATCAGAAATAGTGACGCCAGAACGGGGGGGGGGGGCAGGAGGGGACAGAGGCACGGGGAGCCCCCGGGCAGGTCCAGGGGAGCCATTGCAGACACAACAGCGGGAGGAAGGGCGAGAGTCACCTGTCGTTCGTCCCTCCCTGGAGCCGTGGGCTCTGACCAGTTGGGTGGAAATCGAGCCAGGCCCCATCCTGGAAGCCGAGTGGCCGCCCACCAGCCCGAGCGTGGCCGAGCGAGCGCACGGATGCGTGGGACGGAAAGGATCCGCGGGACCATCTCCCGGGGCCGCCGAGACCCGCAGGAGCTGGTGCCGAGGGAAACGAGCAGGGGATCGGGGGACGGGGCCACAAGGCCGCACGACCATCCCTTCTGACGCCATTTCCAACAATGAGACGATTGTTCCGGCTCCTGTGACGGAGAGAGCGTCCGCACCCAGGGGGAGGCTGTGGGGCCGGGGGGGGGGGGGGGGGGCTGGCAGCGCTCACTCTCTGACATTGTTCGCTGCATTTTGTTTTCCCGTTTTCTTGCCTTTTTGAGCCGATTTTTCTTGTGCAACGAGAGAACTGCACAAATGTGTTTACACATACTGGATTTAACATATATTTTTTATTAGAGCTTTTTATATACAAAACATATGCCCGGGGAATTTTTCAACATTGACCCAGCAAAAACTTCTGTTCCAACGTTGCCCCTCCTCCCCTCCCCCCTCCCCTAGATGGCGGGCAGTCCCATACATGGTAAACAGATTTAACATCTATTTTAACATGTTTAACATATATGGGATTGCTTGCCATCTAGGGAGGGGGGAGGGGAAGACCTGAAACACGAGGCTGTGCAAGGGTCAGTGTTGAAAGATTATCTGTGCAGATGTTTTGAAAATAAAAAGCTTTAAAAATTTACAAAAAGAACCAAAAAAAGACAACTACACTAAGACTATTGTAAGGCTCTGTATTGGCCGAATAGATGAATGTACAATAAAAAAAGAAAGAAATCAAGCCAGACCCCCCTTAGTTCCAGGTGAGCCCCTGGTGTCTCCCCCCTCTGCCACAGGCACGTGGAGCCCACGGCGTGCTGGAGCCACCCACAACGGCCCGGCTCGGCCTCGGCTCAGGGCAGAGACTCCCAGAGGGCGCTGGCCCGGTCCCGGGCAAGCCTCTGCTCGCCACTCCCCGAGGCCCAGGAGGCCCCAAATTCAGGCAGACCGGGAGGAAAGCTCTGGTGGGGCCGAGATAAAAGATAGCGGACGGCTTGGCCTTGGGGAGAGAAGGGAGGAAGAACGGGAGGAAAGCTCTGATGTTTCGAAAGGGGAAAGACTGTTAACAGAGGACAGCTCTCTGCGGCCGCCATTCATGCTCTGCCGTGGACGCTGTCGAGCTTCTCCCAGCCAAAAGGCTTCTGCACATTAAAGCATGGCGGCCCGAGTGGGCGGGATGAGGAGAGCAGGGAAGGGGAGAGAGGAGAGGACTGGACTGGACAGGACAGGACAGGATGGGGCAAGACAGGACAGGACAGGACAGGACGGGGCAGGACGGGGCAGGACAGGACGGGACAGGATGGGGCAGGACAGGACGGGACAGGACAGGACGGGGCAGGACGGGGCAGGACAGGACGGGACAGGATGGGGCAAGACAGGACAGGACAGGACAGGACGGGGCAGGACGGGGCAGGACAGGACGGGACAGGATGGGGCAGGACAGGACAGGACAGGACGGGGCAGGACGGGGCAGGACAGGACGGGACAGGATGGGGCAGGACAGGACAGGACAGGACAGGACGGGGCAGGACGGGGCAGGACAGGACGGGACAGGATGGGGCAGGACAGGACAGGACAGGACGGGACAGGATGGGGCAGGACAGGACGGACAGGATGGGGCAGGACAGGACAGGACAGGACAGGACGGGGCAGGACGGGGCAGGACAGGACGGGACAGGATGGGGCAGGACAGGACGGGACAGGATAGGACAGGACGGGACAGGACAGGACAGGACGGGACAGGACAGGACAGGACGGGGCAGGACAGGACAGGACAGGACGGAGCAGGATAGGACAGGACAGGACAGGACAGGACGGGGCAGGACGGGGCAGGACGGGGCAGGACGGGGCAGGACAGGACAGGACGGGGCAGGATAGGACTAGATAGGATAGACGGGGCAGGGTAGGATTGAACAGGACTGGAATGGACAGGACAGGACAGGACAGGACGGGGCAGGACAGGACAGGAGAGAGACCAAGAGCCAGAGAGCCTGGTCTCCAGTGGCAGACACAAGTACTGAGGAGCTCCCCTTTGGGGGAGCACAGGGTTGTGCCCACTGCCCGGGAGGAAGGCAGGGGCTCTGGCCACCATCCTGGGCCTGGCCCCGGGGCCAGCTTTCCTAGGCCCTGACACACCTGTGAACTTTCCAGGCCCCACTGGAGCCGGGAGGGGGGAAGGGGAGCCATCTGTCCACCCCGCCCCCACCACATTCCCCATGCTGCACAATTACCAGATGTCCCCCATTAGGGAACCCAAGGCCGGGAGAAGCCTCGTGACCCCTCAGGGCCAGGCTGCATTTCCAGATGGGCTCGGGCCCCATCAGGAAACCAGGAGGCTTCACACCTCCGCGGGGCCTCTGCTGTTCTCATTTACTAGGGAAGCCCGCATAAGCATCAGCTGGGGGCCGGCCTCAAGGGGGGGGGAGATCCCCAACACACACTCACACACACTCACACACAGATCACACACATACACATACACACACTCACACACACTCTCACACACTCACACACACTCACATTCACAAACGCGCTCTCCCCTGATCTGCCCAGTGACACTCCAGCCCCAGCTGCCCGAGGGTAAACTCCTGGAGGGCAGGGGCCGTCCTGCTTTTCTGTCACCACAGCGGGCGCACAGAGGCGGCACTTATGCTTGTTGCTGCTGACCTCACACACAAACACTCTCACTCTCACGCACCCGGGGCGCCGCAGACCCCCAGTGCCCCGGCCCTGGCCCCAGCCCTCACTGCCCCCAGAACCGGCCCCCGGCCACTGGCCATGAGGCTTCTTCCCTGAGTCCCCAGAGCCTCAGACCTCAGGGATTTAGTCACAAGCCCCCCGTGGGAGCCCCTCTTCTTTAGCTCTGAGGCGCAGGGCTCCCATCCGGGCTCCGGGAGTGCCGTGACCGCCCAGTGCCGGGAGTCCGGGGGACGGGGCAGGCGGAGCCCCCAGCTGAGCTCAGGGCCACAGTGGGGGGGCCCGGAGCTCGGCCCCCCCCGGCAGATCTCCCTCAGTGCCCCCGGGTGGGAGCGGGGACCGGGGTGTTTGAGCATGAGATGGGATTCACATCCTCGGCCTCCCAGCCAGGGAGGATTCCAAGGAAAACAGCCCAGAGAAGGTCACTGACTCCAGAGTGGAAAAAGTGATGGGCTCGGGGCTGGCTCCAATAACACGGCCTCTGCCCACAGGTATGCCGGGGGAGGCGGGCGGGGGACCGCAGAGAGAGGGCATTTTGTGTGGAGGCTTGGCGCCGTCCCCTGCCCGCTCCCAGCGTCTGCCCGGGGGCGGGGGCCGCGGGCGCTCCCTCCGGAATCGCGGGCTGGGGGCCCTTCCACGTCCCCCGGGGTCCAGGAGCGGGGACCTGCCTCGGGCTGGGGCCGAGAGCAGCAGCGGGAGGGAGGCTCCTGGCCCCGAGCACCCCGGAAAGTGCCCCCACCTCCCACCTCCCAGAAATTCCTCCCGAGCCTCAGAGAGGCGACCACCTTGGCAAAAGCCTCCCTCTGTTCCCCGGCTTCTCCTGAAAGGCCCATTCAAGGAGGAAGGCTGGGCCCCACCCTCCGCCCAGCCTGGCAGGAGCTCCCTCAGAGCTGGGGCCTGAGGGGGAGAGGAGGGGGCTGGGGGGGGGGGGCAGCGGCCTCCCGCACTATTCATGATCACACGTGGAGGGGGCTCCGCCACCCCCCAAAGTGGGCTCTGCTGGGCAGGGGGCTGTCTCCTGCTTGCCCTGAGGGGGGAGGCGGCTAAGGGCCCAGCCGAGTGGGCCGGCCGGCCGGCAGGGACGGGGGCGCAGAGAGGGTCCCTGCCTGTTCTTCAGGGCCATCTGGCGGGTGGGGGGGAGGGCCCGGCACAGCCACAGCGCTGCTGCCGCCGCCGCCCTCGGGTCAGAGGCCGGGGTCTGGCCCGGAAGCCCCTGGGCCACCTGGACAGTTTAGGCTGGTACCCCTCCCCCCAGCTCCCACTGAGGTGGAGGGGGTTTCTGGGTCAATCACAGCAGCGCCAGCTCCACTGTTTATTTTTAAATGACTTTAAAAAAGCCCAGGCTCCCCCCGCCGGGGCCTGGGAGCGGAATGTCAGGAGAACAGAGGCCCCCGCCCCCCCTCCCGAGGCTGCCCGGATCTGGGGCTCGCAGCCTCCCTCCCGGCCCCGCCGTCGGCTCGCCCACCCAGGCTGCCCGGAGCGGGCACTCACGCTGAGACGGCTTATCTTGGAGAGGCCGGGGGGGCCGCAGGGGTCCCGGAGACCTGCTCCCGGCCGGCACGCGCCGCGCTCGCGCCCGCCGGCCTCCGCTCGCCCCTCTGTCCTCCAGGGCTCAGCCTCCCTGCCCGACCCGGACAACTTCCCCCGCCCGACTGCCAGCCTGCGCCCCGTGCCCAGCACGTGGCTGCTCTCTCAGCCCTGCCCCAGGGGCGCGAGGCGCGGGCTGCACTCTGCCCTTTCCGGGGCCCATGCGGGGGCTGAACGAGGAACCAAAGCTGGGGCTCCTGGAGGGGGCTCAGGCTCTCTGGCCCCTGCCCCCGGTTTCCTGCGGCCGGCCGGCAGTGGTCCCGGACCGAGCCTCGGACCCGAGCCCGGCCGGAGCTCTGAGCCTGGCTACAGCAAGCTGGGGCCCGGGGCCGAGGGTCAGCCCCATTCCCGGGGTTTCCCCGGCCTGGGGCTGCGGGTGGGGGAGGGGGCCCTGCCTGGGAGGACGCGGGCACCCTTAGGGCGAGAAGGGCCATGGCGCCCCCTTTCGTTCTGCCAAACCCTCTGCTTCCTGTTTTCCAGACCCCAGAGCTCTGGGCCGGGTCCTCTGGACATCAAAAGGTCCCCGGAGGAGAGAGCCGGGGATTGAATTAAGTGTGAAGCCGGCGAGAGCATCTGGCCCGCATTTGCCCACAATTACCGGGCTCAGGCACTCGGGAGAGCGAGGGGGGAGGGCCGGCCGCTCGCCCCCTCCCCCTCCCCAGGATACACCCCGGACTCAAAGGCCTGAGGCCACCGGGCTGGGGGCAGGGTGGGGGGAGGGGGCTCAGCACAAAAGCGAGCCCCTGCAGAGGTGGGGAGTCGGCTCCTGCTTCTGGGAAGCCTAATTCCCCTCTGACTCGGCCATTGTCCTCTTAATGCAGCTTCCTTGTCACTTGGGAGGGCTATTCAGTGGGCAGTGGACCCCCCACATTCTGGCCCCGGGCTTCCCTGACCCCCCACATTCTGGCCCTGTGCTTCCCTGACTCCCTACTTTGGTCAGCCAGGTACTGGGAAGGCCGGAAGGAGGAGGGGGAGGGCCACCGTGCCGGGGAGTCTCAGTTTCCTCCTCTGTAAGGCCGGGCCTGGGCTGTGGGGGCTCCGGCTTTCCATCTCTCCGGGGCTGCCCCGGGGCGGGGGGGGGGTGGAGAGCTGAGCGGAGGCCCCAGGATCCCCAGCCTGGTTGCAGCCGGGACAAACAAAAACAAGGGGTGAGATCATTGCCCGAGCACATGGGCCTCAGGCCGTCCCTTAGCTGCAGGGCTGGGAAGAAGGGAGGGGGCGGCTGGCCGTTCCCCCCTTCCAGGAGTCCAGGAAGGCTCCGGGGAGGAGGAGGGCTTGCCAGGAGCTGTCGACATGATGGAAGAGAGTGTTTCTGAGGGGGCCAAGCCCCGCTGCAGGAGCAGCCGCTTGGAAGAGGCAGGGGGAGACGGCGGGCGCTGGGGGGCTGGGGGAGCAGGAGATGAGGCAAGGCCGGTGAAGGGTCAGCTCCTGCTGGGCAGCCCATAAGACCCCAGCAGCCGGGGCGGGGGTGAGGGGGGCTGCCATGTGCCATGAGCCCTTCCAGCCTCCGAAGCCATCCCTGCCCTCCCTTCTCGCTCCCAGAGAGTGCCCGCCGGTCCCCCCCCACCTTCCGCCCCCCCCCCGCACCCTCCGGCCCTGTCCCACTTGCTCCCTGAGCTGGAGCAGTATTTCAGGCCCCAGCAGGGAGCATGGGGCTCACTGGGCCCAGAACCGAGCCTCCGTCCCACAGGGAACTCATTAAAGGCGCTGGAGCGGGGGTCGGGGCGCTTAGAAAGGAGGGCGCGGGGGCCCGGAGCACACATGGACAGGCTGTGGGGAGGCGGGGGAAGGTGCCTGAGCGCCCCTCTCTGGGCCGGGGCTTTGCCCCGACTTCCCCTCCGGCCCGACGGCGCAGTGGGGGCCGGGGCCACGTGCTCCTCGGCCGGGGCTCCTCACTGCCCCCCAGCTCTCCCCGCCGTCCCAGGCTGGGCCGCTCAGTTCTGTGGAGCACACTGCCCCCCTCCGGAGGCCCGGCCGGGCCATCTGTGCGGGCGGGGCGGGGCCCGGCCTGGCAGGAGGCAGAGGGTGGGAGGGGGAGCCGAGGAGGCGCCCGAGGACCCCCGCTCCCCACCTCGCAGCTGCCTTGGCTTATCTGACCCACCCTGCTTGGTGTGAATATCCAGCGTAATAAATCACAAATAGCCCTCGCTGGGGGACCCGGCGGAACCTGTCAGATGGCTCCAGGCTGCTGGGACAGCTGCTTGGGGAGGGGGAGGGAGGGGGGCAGGAGACCCCGGCCTCCCCCATCCCGCCCGCCCCGAGGGCAAGAGTTCAGGCGGCCGGCCGGGGGCAGCGCGGCCGGTCCGGCCCAGGTGAGGCCGGAGCCCGCGAGGCCGGGCCGGGTCAGCTCTCCGCGGCCCGAGGCAAGGCCAATCTGCCTCCGCTGTCTCAGCAGCCCGGCTTCCAAAGCACTTTCCCAGCCATGATCTCACTGCTGCTTCATGACACCCCAGAGACGGGAGGGATTATTCACCCCCATTTTGCAGATGGGGAACCGAGGCCCGGCTAGGGGGCCTGCCTGTTTCCCGGCTTGCTTTCGGAGGGAGGGAAGGCGGGGGCGGGCGGGGGGCAACGGCCAGACAAGCCGGTGACCGCCGGCGACAGCTGCGCTCGGGCTTCTCTCAGACAAGGGGGGCCTTTTACCGGTTCTCGGACACCCGAGCCGCCCCGACAGCCCGGCCCAGCCTGGTGCTGTCGATTCATGCCCTGCACCCCCTGCCCCCTCCCTAAGCCCAAACAGCCTGTTCCCAGGACGCTGGGCGGGGGGCTCGAGCCCCAGCTGTTGGCGCCCCCCCCTCCGTGGGAATGAGCTGACGGGGCAGGTTCCCCCAGACACATGCCCGGGGCCCCTCTCCCCACTTGTGGAGCGGCTGGCGGAGCAGCTGACCGGATCCCCAAAGAGCAGCTGCGAGGGACGGGGTGCCAGAGGGAGGCCGGGGGGATTAGGGCCGTCACGGGAACGCTGCGGGGGAATGCGAGCCCCCCGCCCCCGCTGGCAGCCCCTCCCGGCCTGCGGCCCCCAAGACGAATCTCGCTCCACAGGAATGTCCGTCCCTCCTCTGGCTGCAAGCGGGCCTAAAGCGGCTCCCACGCTCCCACGCCCCAACCCGTAAAGCAAGAAAACGCCACTGAGGCAGAGGTCGGGGCAGAGGGCGGCCTCAAATGAACCCCCAGCTAAAAGGGCCACAGAAGGGTTTTGCAGCGGGGCCCGGGACGGCCCCAGGGAGGGCAGGGACGGGAAAAGCCTGACCTCTGACTCCCGGCCGGTCAGTTTGCAGCCCCGGGGCCCAAAGTACCAGGCAGCAGAGGGCAGAGGCTGGCACTCAGCCCAAAGGGCCAGAGGGTGCTCTGGGGGTCCTATGCTGTGGAGGGGCGCCGGGTGCCAGCAGAAACCTGGGTAGGGGGTGCCAAGGGGGGAGGGCTCCAGGCAGTCCGGAGGCTGGGGAACTTCTGCCCTCGTCCCCCATGTGAGTCCAAGGTGAGGCTGTCCGGGCCGGGGCCTTTCCCTTCCGGGCCTCCCTGGCTGTTCCAAGCCCGAGGCCTCACTGGCCACCTCAGGCCGCGGGGCTCTCCCAGATCCTCAGCCTCCTGGGCCCGGCAGCCCCTGCCCTGGCCACCCCTGCGTTCTCCGAACCCGCTCCTGCTGCCCGCCTCTCGGGTTAGGACAGAAGGCTCTTCCCGCCTCCCTCCCCGGCCCGCCCTAGTCCGGCCCAAGCGGAGCGGCTGCCGTAGCCCACAGGGCGGCCCCGGCTCGGACTTGGGGGATCCCTCCGCGACTGGATCCGAGAAACCTCGAGAACAAAGGGCCGGCCCGGAGACAGGCTCGCCCCGGGGCGCGGAGAGGTCTCCTTACGCGCTCACGCTTCTAGAGGGGGAAGACCCCGTTTTTCACTTAGGGAAACCGAGGCAGGCAGGGTAAGGGGCCCGTGGCCAGCCTCGCAGCCGGCGCCCACGCCCGGGCTGGTTCTCGGGGCTCCCGAGCTTGGGCCGAAATCACCTGGGGAAGCTGGGAGCGGCGCGGGGAGGGCAGGGTCTGCTCCAAATCAGCGCGTGGGGAGCTGGCGGGGCGGGGGCGGGGGCCGCCGGCCTCACCAAAGCCTTGTCACGGCCAGGCGAGTCTCACCCTCCGGCCTCTGGTTGTCATTACCGTGGCCACGGGGGAGGGGAGCGCCGGGGGCCGCGACAAGGGGAGGTCACCGAGGCTTCCTGGCCCTCATTATTTTTAAGTGGGCCGGGCCGAGGCTGCAGAGGAGGCAGCGGGTCTGGCCGCGGCGGGTGGCAGCTCCCCCGACCGGGGTCCCGGCCAGAGGCTGGGCGGAGGCCGGGGTGCGAACGTGTGGGGATCAATGAGCGTCTGTGTGCTGTGTGGCCAGCTGTGTCTATAGAGGCCTTAATGAGCAGGCCTCGAGCGCGATGGAAAAACCAGAGCGAGGCCCCGCCGGCGGGGCTGCTTAAAAGCATCTTTGTCTCAGGTGACCGCCCGCCTGGCTGGCTGGGCGGCCGCGGGGGAGGGGAGCGGCCGGCGGCACTTGGGGTCCCGGGGCTCGGAGGCCAGGGATCCCGGGGCGCGGTCCCCACATCTAGGGCCCCGGCAAGGCCCGGGACAAATGAAGGCTCCTGGGGGAGGGGGGAAGGGGGCCCCACTTAAAGTCTGGGACTCCCCCACCCCCACCCCACTGCCCAGTTCTGGTTTTTGGGAAGGACCCTCCAAACGGAGCCTGCCGAGTGTGGGAAAGCTGAGGCCAAAACCTGGTCCGCCTTCCCACAGCCCCGACCCGGAGACTTCCCCCACACAGCTGCCCCCCCCTTCCCACAGGAGGCACAAGGGCCCAACAAGAGGCTGAGGTGGGGTGTGGAGGGGGGGCAGCTCGGGGAGCCTTCCCTTTGGGCCCTGGACACAGGAAGAATCCGAGGAGGACTCCAGCTGCCCCCCAAGCCAGAGCGGAGACCGCCCAGGCCCCGCACCCCAGGCCCCGTGTCCCCCGTCAGAAATCTGCCCAGACTTCTGCCTGCCATCTAGGGGAGGGGGTGGGGAAGGAGGGGAAAAGTTGAAACAGAAGTTTTTGCAAGGGTCAATGTTGAAAAATGACTCGGACATGTGTTTTGTCAATTAAAAGCTATAATAAGAAAAATGTAAAAAAAGAAAATAAAATTTCATGCAAGTAAAATAAAAAAGAAAGAAATCTGCCTCGACCCCCACTCCCCTCCTTCAGAACTCTGCCGAGACCCCGCCGCCCACCCGGGCTCCCTCGGCCCCCAGACCCCGCCGCCCACCTGGCCCTGTTTGGAGGATCAGAGCGTGGCCGGGGAAGGAGGCTCTCCCACAGCCCCCAGAAGCGCCCATGAGGAGCGTGATGGAGAGCAGGGAGGGCAGGCCCCGGGCCCTGCCTCCACGGTGGCCCACCGGCAGCCCCGGCCCGCGCAGCCAGCCCTCGCCCTCCCGAATGGCCGTTGGCATAGCGGCAGCGTGGCCGGCTGGGCCTCTGGGTCTGGGGCCGGGCCCGCTCTCCGTGCTGGCCGGGGCTCAGCCTGCGGGCGCAGCCAGGAAGTGAGGTGGGGCCCGGCCGGTGAGCCTCCCGGCCACTGGGCTCTCCCCCACTGACTAATGGGCCCCGGACAGATCTACCCAATGAGACGCCCGGGGCGCGGGCGCCAGGCTGCGGGCTCAGCTCGCCGCTTCTTTCTAATCCTTTGGCTTTGGTTTTCACCCACTCGGCTGGGCAGAGTGTCGAGAGGGGAACGCTGCCCGAGGCACATGGGCATGTGCCCGAGGACATTCGGGCAATGACCAATCCCCAGCCACTGTGCCCGGCGCCTGCACGATGGGCGTCTGCCCAGCCTGCCGTGGGGAGAGGCCACCTGACCCTGCCGGAGGCGGCCCACTTGGGTCCCGGTTTCTGGTGAGACGGGCAGCAGCGCCCGGCGTGGAGGTGAGAGGGCCGGGCCGGCTTTCCGGACGGGACCTTCTCCCCGGCGCGGCGCCAGAGTGGCCGGCCATCCCCTCCCTCACTGCCAGGCCTCGGCGGCGGCCTCGGGGACCGGCGGGGGGCTCGGCGGCGGGCTCGGGGACCTCGGGGGCCTCGGGGACCGGAGGGGGGGCTCGGCGGCCCGGGCCGGCCCGTCCCACCCCAGGGCTGGCATCTCAGGACAGGTCAGTTCGAAGGCGGGTGGAGGCTGGGAAAGTGGGCTGGGGGGTCAGGGAGAGAGAGGGACTTCCTCTGGAAACTCCTGCGCAGTCCCGTCCTGCCCCCCCCCCAGGGACCCCAGGGCTGACGTGCCCCGGCTAGGCAACCCGGTCAATATTTGTGTTTTTGGAACCCGGCCGGGTCATTCTCCTCGGCCCTGCTGCCGAGCGTGGAGGCAGCTCCCCAGGCTCCCGAGCCGGCCCCTTCCGCGTCCTGTTGGGAAGGAAATGCCCCTGGGGCGACGCTGCCGAAGGGGCCGCGGACTTCCCAGCTGGGGCTGCTCCCTCCGCGGCCTGAAATAGCTCGGGGACCGGCTCCCTCCTCCCTCCTCTGCTCCCCTCTAATTGCTTCCCACTGCAATTGAAAGCTGTTTCCTCCATTTCTGCCTTTGGCGGAGACGGGACCCGCGGGTCGCCCCCCTCCGGGAAGGGCCCTTTGGTCCAGGCGGGGTGTTAAGTTACCTTCACTTCTCTCCTGATTAAATAAACACGGCTCCCTCCGCCCCAGCACTGATTCCTATCAGGGCAAACATTCACCCAAGTCCCGCAGAGAAGGCTGTTTGTTTAAGTGGGGCCTCCCCCCAGGGTCCCTGTGGAGCCTCACTCCCTCCCAGGACTCCGCCCGGGGCCTCGGCCTCCCCACCGGCGGCCTCCACGCTCCCAGCTTGGCCGGGAGCTGCAGAACTGGGCCCACGCAGGGACCTCCCTGGAGGCTCTGAGTCCGCAGAGGCTGAGCCAACCCCTTCTAATCGTTGGACAGCCACGGGAGGCCAGGGTCCACCCCTGGGGGGCACAGACCCTACACCTGGGGGGCACAGACCTTACCCCTGGGGGGCACAGACCTTATACCTGGGGGGCACAGACCCTACACCTGGGGGGCACAGACCTTACACCTGGGGGCACAGACCCTACACTTGGGGGGCACAGACCCTACACCTGGGGGGCACAGAGCCTATACCTGGAGGGCACAGACCTTACACCTGGGGGCACAGACCTTACACCTGGGGGGCACAGACTCTATACCTGGGGGGCACAGACCTTACACCTGGGGGGCACAGACCCTATACCTGGGGGGCACAGACCTTACACCTGGGGGCACAGACCTTACACCTGGGGGGCACAGACTCTATACCTGGGGGGCACAGACCTTACACCTGGGGGGCACAGACCCTACACCTGGGGGCACAGACCACCATGGGATTCTGTTTAGTGTTATTCCTTTTCAATCACAGGTACCTAGGCTCAGGGCAGCAGCGATGCCAAATTCTCATTGTACAGAAAAAGCTCAAGGTCGCCCAGGCTGGGTTTGAGGCCTCTCAATTCTCTGCACAACTTCCGTTTGCGGCCTGGCTCAAATATTGGCCCCTTGCCCCTTCTTGGGTCCTGCTGAGGCCCCCAAAATCCCTGACTGTACGTTGGAAAAGAGGAGCATGTGAGCGCCCAGTTGTGAGTCTGAATGTGTGTGTGTGAATGTGTAAGGCTGAGCCCCTGTATGTGTGTGTGTGTGTGTGTGTAAGGCTGAGCCCCTGTATGTGTGTGTGTGTGTGTGTGTGTGTGTGTGTGTAAGGCTGAGCCCCTGTATGTGTGTGTGTGTGTGTGTGTGTGTGTAAGGCTGAGCCCCTGTATGTGTGTGTGTGTGTGTGTGTGTGTGTGTAAGGCTGAGCCCCTGTATGTGTGTGTGTGAGTGTGTGTGTGTGTGTGTGTGTGTAAGGCTGAGCCCCTGTATGTGTGTGTGTGTGTGTGTGTGTGTGTGTGTGTGTGTGTAAGGCTGAGCCCCAGTGTGTGTGTGAGTGTGTAAGGCTGAGCCCGTGTGTGCGTGTGAGTGTGTACGGGAGCGGTGCCCTGTGGGGCAGGACCCCATGGCACCAGTTTGGAGCCCACCGGCCACCTCAGAAGGGGGGGGAGGCAGCTTTGCCCCGGGCCGGCCTTCGGGGACCGGGCGGGGCCTGCGCGGGACTGGGGAGTCTCGGGAGCCGCTTTCTGCCCCTCTCAGCCTGGCCCCCGAGGCTGCCCCTCCAGATCTGCCCGGGGCCGCCCAGGTTCAGGGCACAGACATAAACCGGTGCTTTGTGCAAATAACGGAGCGTTGCGCTCACGCTTCCCAACCCCGCAACTAGCTGGGGGGGGGGCTCCTCCAGCCGCGGCCCCACTCCCCCACCCACCAGCTCCTTGCGCCATGCCCCCCACGCCTTGCTGGGCATCCGGAACACGGCGCTTCTTGTGGAGGGGCGGCTGTGGCCCGCAGCGCCCCCTTTCCTCTCCCCCTCCCCCGCCGGGGAAACAGACGGGGTTTTGTGCAATCCCTCCCCTCCGCTAAGGGGCCGGTGGAAAACGGGCTATTTCGGGCCGGAGACAATATGAGTTCCCGGCGCGGGCCCCTCCCTCCCCAGAGCTCTGGAGGACTCCCTCCCCCCCTCCCCCCCAGCCCCGTTCCTTCAGTCTGTCCGTCCTTTGTTCTCCCCCGGGCCGGGCTCTGTCCTCTCCGTCTGCTGCGCTTCCTGCGCGCCCCCCCCCCGCCCCCCTCCGTAGCACGCTCCCTTCCCCGTTTCCCGCGCTCTCCCCGAATCTCCGCCGCGCCCAGACCCTCGCCTTTTTCCGGGGCTCCCATTTCTCCCCCGTCTGTCCCCGTTTCCTGCCCCTCGCTCCTCGGCGCCCCCGCTTTGCTTTCACACTTGCCCTGTGTCCCCAGCTCTGCCCCCCTCCCAGTCTCCTTGGGCTGGTTCCGGGCCCTCGGATTAAACCCTCGTTTGCCCCCCAGCCCCTCCCCCCTTTCCCCTCTGTCTCAGCCACTCCCCCCCCACCCCACGGCATCAGCTCAGAGGGCGCGAGGGAAGGTCGGGGACCGCGTTAACACGAAAAGTTTGTGACAATCGCTCCCCCGGCTCAGCTTTCACTGAGGCATCATCTCAGAAACCCCCGAGGGCCACAGGGTGGGAAGGGGAGGGGGGGGGGCCTGAACCCCACAGCCCGGCTCAGCGAAACAGGGTCACCGCCCAGCTCTTGGGAAGGGGCTCGGAGGAAGCGGGAGTCGTTTCCTTGTCTCTACTGCCCACGGAGCTCCACTGGCCCGCCCGCCTCTCGCCCACTCGCCACGGAAGCCGGGCCCCTGGTCTTGGGGTCCAAGAGCCGCCGGGAAGAGAAAGCTGAGCACAGTCAGCCCCCCAGAGCCCCGAAACGGTCCTGAAAGGGAGGGGCACCAGGTCCCCTCCTGGGGCCGCCCCCTGAGCTGGGGCTCCCGCCTCCAGGCCGGGCAGGGAGAGGCGGCGGGCAGCCCTGTTTGCTCTGGGGCCCCGGGCCCCGGCCGTCAGGGCCACGCTGGGGGAGGCTGACACAATGACTCCTTGACCCCATTTACACAAGCCCTGTTGGCCCGAGCCCCGGCCCTGCCCCCGGCCCTGGGGCTGCGGCCAGAGGAGGAAGTTGGGGTCCCCGAGAGACCGGGCGCGGCCGCCTCCTCTCACCAGGGAGACAACGGGGGTCTCACCCGCTGCACCCCAGCAGCCTCCTCTTCCTGCTCGGGCTGCCCCCAGCCCCATCTGCCTCAGCCTTAGACTCCATGCCCCCCAGGCTACCGGCGGGATGCAGTGGGCGCAAGATGCAGGAGGGGCGGCCAGGGCGGAGGAGGGCTGGGGGCTTTCTTGGGGAGAGGGCGCGCCTCTGCGGGGGCTCAGAAGCTCCTCCCCACCCCTGACAACGAGGGGAATCCCCCAAGAGAGCCCACCTCTGACACTGAAAAGCGGCTCCCAAAGGGAGCCCAGAAGCTCCTCCCCACCTCTGACGCCGAGGGGAGCCCCCAAAGGGAGCCACGCCGACCCCCAAGACAAAGCCCTTAGGCCCCCGGGGCCGCCCCCGCCCGAGGCTGATTCCAAAATGTTTTTCCCGCTCCAATGTACATTTTCCAGCCCGTTTCCTCTTGTGGTTCTCACTTCCCGCTCTGAGGAGCGAGCTCAGACAGCCAGCTCGGGGCCAAGAAAGCAGGGAGGGGGAGCCGGCAATCTTATGGAAATAAATGAAGTCACTCCCGGGCGAGGCGCCCCCAGAAGCCCCGCGCCCCCCGCCCTGGCGGTGCCCCCGACACCTATGTCATCCGTCCCGCGGCGCCCCCGCCCTCTGCCCGGCCTGCTTGCCGCCGGCGGGAGCCGGCCCCCGACAGTTATTCCGGCGCGTGTTTGTGTTTGTCCCCCGCACCCCGGGCGGCAGCCCCGAGTCAGCAGCCAGAAGGTGGCGGAGCCGGGGGAAGGGTCTCGGGGGTCATGGAAGCAGAGCCCCCTCCCCCCGAAAAACACCAGTGGCAGCTGGAAGGAGGGAGGAGGGGGAGGGGCGTGGGCTGAGAAGTGAACTTTCCCCAAATGAACGCCTCCCCCGCCCCCCGACAGCTGGACGGCCGGGCACCTCTGGCCGGAGGAGAAGGTTCCTGCCTCCTCGGAACAATGGCTGCCAACAGCCGGGGGGCTTAGGGAGGCCCCGGGAGAGGCTTCCCAGGCTCCGGGACAGCTGCGGGCTGGGCCCCAGGGCGGCCAGATGCCTTGTTGGGGAGGGGACCGCACAATGGGCCTTTTGACAAGCACCAAGCCCTGAGAGCCGGGCAGTTTGAGTTCCGGACCATGTCTAAGGGGACCCCCCAGCGGGGGTGAAGGATGTTTGAGAACAGGGTGGGGAAGGGGATTCAGGGGAAGCTGAAAGGGCTGCTGGGGGAACCCGAGAACAAAATGAGGGGCTCCCAGGGGAGGGAGCCCCACTGAGGCAGGCAGGATTCTGGGGGAGGGGGGGAGACAGAAGCTCCAGAAGGGCGGGGCAGGGCGAGGGGGCTCCGGCCCCAGGTAGAGCTTTGGGAGCCTCGAGCTGACAGTAACTTGGACATTCTGGTTCTGGGGCCCCAACCTTGAGCCCGGCTCCCCTTTCCCGCTGGCCTTCGGGTCCCAGTTCTGCTGCCGGGATATGGGGAAGCCTCCTGAGGGGCTCCTTTCTGCCCTAAGTCTGCCCAGAAGAGAGCTCACGACCCCTTGGTTCTCCTCCAGGACGCGCTGCCCGGCCCCGGGAGGCCAGGGGGCCTGACACACCTTGGGGGCGCGGGGCTGCTGCCCGAAGCGGGGGCCCGAGGATCGGGGGTTGCCCCCCTGCTCGCCCACCGCCCTTGGCCGGGCTTCGGAGGCAGCCGCCCGGGCTTTCCGCGGGCCCAGGCCGGCGCAGGGAACAAAGAACAATACGGAACCGCGTGGGAGGACGCGAGGGAGCGCCAGAATGTGCAGACAGGGGGCTCCTGGGGGGCAGGAGGGGGAGCGGGAGAGCGGGGGGGGGGCGGCCCCCGAGAGAGCAGCTGCTGGGGCTGAGATGGGGGGGTCGGGGGGCTCCGGCCGGAGGCGGGGGCTGGCTCCCGGGAGGGGGTCTCCTGCTTTCCAAAGCGGGAAAGGGTCAAGATCTGCTCAACTCATTTCCCTCCAGTCTCTTAAATACTTTGCAACTGGAAACTCCAGGATGGAGATTCAGCATCAAACCCAGATAATCCTTTTCCCAGGGATAAGCGGAGGCAGGGACAGAGCCCAGGCCCGGCCCCTTGGCAGGCCGGGCGAGGCGGGGGCGCTGCACCCCTGGCCCGGACGCTCAATCCGCCTGGAGCGGATGCTCTGCCACAGGAGGGAGAGGGGGGCACTGCCCCTCCCCCGCCATGCCCAGCTGCAGTGTAAACAAAGCCCCCTCGGGCTTGGGGCGCCAGCCCCCCCAGCAGAGCTCTCCGCCACTGCCTCCGGTGGGGACCCGGGGCCTGGAGCCCCCCAGAGCGCCCACATCCGCTTGTCCCCCACCCAGGACCCTCCCCATGAGGACATCCTAGGGAAAGGTGTGGTCCCTGCCTGGGATGGGCAGCACAAGGCCCGGGGGCAGCACAAGGCAGGGGGGGCAGCACAAGGCGGGGGGGGGGCAGCACAAGGCCCAGAGGCCCAGCTCCAATCTCTCCCCTTGAGGGGGTCCCCTCCCAGAGCAGTCGACCCCGCTGTTGCCCTCAGCAGTTGTCCGGAGGCACATCGCAGGCAGCCAGAACAAGGAGACCTTTCTTCTGCCCGTGAATGTTTCCGAGGGTTTCTCCCCCCAGGGCTGACTGGGCTCTCACAACACCCGGAGTTCGGGGTGTTTGTTTAAGGGGGGCAGGGGTGTGGGGAGGAGAGAAGCAACGAGAGACTCTTCATCTTGCAGCAAAGGAAACTGAGTCTAGAAGGGCCATTTCCTGCCATCCCCGGCTCCTCCAGGAGAGAGCTCCCCAAACCCCCCGAGCCCCCCCAAGACCTTTCCTGGTCCATGAGCCCCCCATGAGCCCCCCCGAGACCCTTCCTGGTCCATGAGCCCCCCACGAGCCCCCCCGAGCCCCCTGACCCCCCTGACCCCCCGGACCCCCCCGGCCCTCCAAGGGCCTCAGGTTCCCCGGGGCTGCCCGTCCCACCTCAGGAATTGGGTGCGGGCGAGCAGGAGACAGCTGTTGGCCGGCCGCCACCCCCAGAGCTCATCCTCCCCATTTGCCCCCCCCTCGGGATGCTGACCTTTCTCCTGTTTGTTTTCCCGGCGCCCCTCTTGGGGTTGCCATGGCGATGACACCCGAGAGCGGCCCCGGGGTGAAGACCTTGCCCGTTATAGCCCCGCCGGGCGCCCTGACGTCGCTCCTGGAGCCTCCGGCCCCCGCGGGCCTCAGCTGACCGCATACCTGGCTAAACTTAACCCGGGTTCCGGGCAGCCCCGCACATGTCCGGCCTCGTGGCCCCCAAAAGTGCAGACGCGGCGGCTTTCGGCCTGACTCTGACCTGAACTTTCCACCGCCCCTCCCCCGCCTCCTGCCCGGCCTGCCCTGGGACCTCAGCCTTGGGGCCCCTTCTCCCCTACACCTGGGGGCGAGGGGCCCAGCCGAGTCCCCCAAAGGGGTGCGGGGACCCTGCCCCCGAGCCGCGCCCCCAGCTCTGGCGGGGATCAGGCCGGAGGAAGCTTCAGCTCTCTGGGAAGTCGGCGCTCTGTCCTCCACAGGCTTCCATTCTGGGGGGGCATTCAGAGAGAGCCCCCACAACAAGGGCACTGAGGGGCCTTCCAGCTGGCCCGGGGGAGGGTCAGAAAGGTGCCCATGGGGAAAGGCTCCGAATGCCCAACGGGGGGCTTGGGTCTGAAATCCCAGAGCTCCCAGAGGGAGTGACCCCGGGCCCTGGGGCCCCATAGGGACCCGCTCGAGGCAATCTGGGGGGCTGCCGGCCTGCCTTCCCCCCCCCGGGGGAGCCGAGCTGTCCCGCACTCGCCAGTGCCAGGATGGGCGAGTGGGTCCCAGACCCCCCCACTCCCGGACGGTCTCCCACTGAGAAGCCCCCCCCAGGCCCCTCATAAGGGGCTGCTTTTGTGTTTAACAGAATCTGGCCGAGCTCGGGGGGGCCAGACCCCGGGGCCAGGGGGGCTGGTTTGGGCGGGGGGTGCCCGGGCTGTCTCTATAAGGCCATTGCCTGACAGCTGAGGAGGCCTGGGCCCTGCTAACTCCGGCAGAGAGAACATTCGCTCACTGGGGGGGACATACTTGGGCGGGGGGGGGGGGGGTCGGGTGTGGACAGGGCGGGAGCAGCTGCTGACATTCCTGACTCGAGCCCCCCCCCGCTCAGCCCGGTTTGGGGCCCCTGGGGAAGCAAGGAGGTGAACCCTGAGATGCCGAAGCACTCGGGGACCCCCCAGGGAACTTGAGACAGGGAGCAGCCCCCCCTTCCAGGGCTCAGAGTTCTGGGCTCCCGCTGGGCTGAGGACCCGGCACCCACTGCTCTGCGGGCGCCGTCGCCTTCTGCTGGAGGGAACCACGCTGAAATGCCACGAACCCAAAGCCCGCCGCCCCCCCGCCCTCTGCCTTAAAGCTTGGGGGCTCAGGAGACCCCCGCAGGGAAACCTCAGAGATCCCGGGCAGTAGAGGCGGGGCCACAATGGTGGGGGGAGCGGCCCCTGGAGCCCCCACGGGCATGGGGGGAGGGGCTGTGCCTCCTCGGCTGGCCACCATTTGTGGGGGGCCCGTGGGTGTCGCCCCGGGGGGAAGCTCCCCTGGCCCTTCCCTGGGCCTGGCCCTGTGGGGAGAGGAGGCTCCTTCAGCTCTGAGCTCCTGGGGAGGAGGGAGCCAGTCAGGGTCAGCAGCGAGACGGGGCTGGGGGCCCGGCCCTGCTCCCGGGGCCCCGGGGCCTCGTGGGGGGCACCTGATGGGTGGGCCCGGGCCGGCCCGTGGCCTTCAGAGGCCGGGAAGGGGAGCAGGGCTCGGCCCCCCCCCCCCGGCCGGAGCTGCTGACTGCGACCCGAGCATGTGTCTCCCGGCGGGGGGGCCTGATTTCTTAGTCCGGGAGGCACAGCCCCCTCCGCCCGGCCGCCTGCGCTAATGAGCCGCGCCGGTTCGTGGGGCTCCCTTTGATCCGGGTCTTTAAGGGCGGCCCCCGCCGGCAGCCCCCTCCCCAGTGCTTGTTCCTGCCTCACATTTGGTGCTTATTATCACAGCTCTCGCGGCACCAGGTCCTCAGCCTGCCCCCCCCCAGGTCAGGGGGCACTCTCTACGGGGGTCCTGCGAGAGAGAGGAAGGGGGGCGTCCGCAGCTCCGGCCGCCCAGGGAACCCCCGGGCATCTGTCCTGGGCCAGGCTCATGGCTCCCCAAATGCTGGGGGCTCGATGGCGTGTCCGGGAGAGCAGGGGAGGGGGCTGCCCGGCCCCCCGCCCTCCACACCCTGCCGAGAAACAGGGCCCGAGGGGCTGCTTCCCCCTCCCCAGAGGGCCCCGCTCTCCCTCCTCCTGCGGACCATGAACAATGGTCACTGCCACAGCTGGGCAGCCCCAGCCTCACTGTGGGGACCCCCAAGGGGCTGAGGGCGGCGTCTGTGCCCACCTCAGGTACCCCGCTTCTGCTGGCCTGCCCCAAACGTGCCAGGCTGGAGAAGGAGACCCCGGGGGTGGCTGGGGGACCCCAGGGAGTGAGGGGGTGGGCGGCGGGCTGGCTCTCCGCAGCCAGGCCCCTCCCTGCTCTGGCGGTCTCCTTTGCACATCAGGTGCACCCAGGCCCGGCCGCGGGTTCCGGGCATCCCCCGGGCAGAGCCTGGCACCCCTGCGGCCCCTGGGCATCTGCCTTCCCAGCTCTGCCCGGGAATCGGGGGCGGGGGCTTCTGCAGGGACAGCCCCCCCACCCCCTCCCCGAGCCGCTCCCCCTCGGCAGGGGCTTTATGAGGGCCACAAATCAGGTGCCGCGGGTCTGGGGCTGACACGGATTTTATAAGCGCCATTTAAGAGCCGGGCCGGGGCCGGGAGCAGCGGCGGGCAGCGTCCAGCTGCCGCCTGGGATTCCAAACACTTCGTAAAGAAAAGGCATGAAAGGCGCGCACCTTGTTCTGTTTAAGAGGACCCTTCACCTCCGTGCCCCGGACCTGTCGCGGGCCCCCCTCCCCTCCGGCTGCGGCTGCAGCTGGGCCCACTCAGGAAGGGGGGGGGGCGAGGCCAGACGGGGCTGGGGCCGCTCCTCGCCCGCTCCCTGAGGTCGTCTTCGTCTCGAGCCTTCTGGGGACTCATCAGAGACCCCCCCCCCACCGCGGCGGAGCTCTCCTCCCATGTCCCCGGAAAGGGGGGGCAGGGAAGCCCCGGGCCCAGGAGCTGGCGCTGCTGGTGTGAGCTGGGGTCCTGAGAGCAGAGCCGAGGGCTCTTTATGATCCTGGAGGGCGTTTAGTGGGATCTGGGGGCGCCCCGCGATCAGGAGCCCAAGGCCCAAGAGACAGAGACAGACAGAGAGAGAGAGAGACAGAGACAGGGACAGGGACAGGGACAGGGGGGGCCCTCCCTCGCTCTCTGCTAATGGGCTCCCTCCCTGACCTCACGCAGCCCCTCGGAGTCGGGCCCTGAGGCAGCTCCCTCTGTAGAGACCCTCCCCAGGAAGGAGAGGGGCCCGGCCAAGGCTTGTCATGGAGGCCGTTCTCCTGCCCGGGGCTGGGCCCTGAGCCCGGCCATCTTGAGGGCGCCGTGGGGGCCTGACCCGACTCTCCGGCCTGCTGGACCCTGAAAGGCCGCGGGGGACTGTGGGAGGGGAGAGCTGGTCAAAGGATGAAAAAGATTCAGGAGAGCGTTTTCTCCGGCTTCGGCCAAGCGTGGCGCCTCCCCTCCCCCCGGGCACCCTTCCCCGCGCCCCGAGGGCCGGACCACACACTCGCCCATTCACTCCCAGCAGAACAAAGCCGCAGGCCGAGCCCCCTCCCCCCCCAGCCGAGGGGTGAGGGTTTGGGGGCTTCCCCGGGGACTCCTCTGCCCAAGTGGCCTCAAAGCCGGAGAAGGAAGGGAACGGGCTTCGGGCCGGGGAAGGCAGAGATTCAGGGGAGCAGCAAGATGCCCGCGGGCCCTCGGTGTGTCCCCGAACAGGGGTGGCCCCCAGGGGCGCGCGGGGAGCCGGCTGGAAGGGGGAGGGGCGAGCCCAAACAAGGCCCCTGGGGGGGGCCCTTTATTCCTCCGGCCCTAACTTCAAGGCCTGTGCGGAGACTGGAGCCAATCTAAGCCAGATGTGAGAGCAGCCCCCAAATGCTGGTTATTTGTCTAGGAAAAGACCTGTTTACAAAGAAACCCCGAGGCAGGGGCGGCTTGGGGGGCAGGAGCCCGGTCACAGAGGCCTGGTCCGGGCAGAAGCAGCTCCCTGCAGGCTGGGCCCCTGCCCGGGTGAGGGTCCGGGTGGGGGGCTCCCCTTGGGGTCCCTTCCTGCAGACGGACACCCACCTTCCTAGGGCTGCCCCAACCCAGCCCACCGGGACCCGGGAAGACCCCGGGCAGACGACCCATTCTGCTGGGGAGAAAACTGAGACCCCGAGCCCGGCTCCCCCCGGGAAGGCCCTCGGCCATCCCCCCTCAGGCTTTGTCCAGCCGCCGAGGGGGAGGAGCCCGGAGGTCAAAGGGCGAGAGAGATTCCCAGGTTCCGACATAATTGGGGAGACAGACCATCCAAAGCCACACATGGGGAACAATTGGGCCGCCTCAGCGCAGCCCCGAGGACTAATTAGGAGAGGGAAACAGTCCTTGAGGGCTCTGGGAGAGCCGGAAGCTCGGCCGGGGAGGGGGGGCCGAGCCCCGAGACAGCCCCCTCGGCTCCTCCCTGGGTGTCCCCTCCACCGGCCTCAGTTTCCTCATCTGTCGGCTCTGGCCCCAGATCAGGGAGCCTCCCGTGCTTACCCAGCGGTCCCTGCTTCGCAGGAGGGGGAGGGAGGGTCCTGGGCACCTCCCGAGGACAGTGATTTCCCCCAGTCGGAGGCTCCTGCCCCTCCCCGACCCCCTGACCCCCCCTACCCTGGAGGGGCCCGAGCTCGCCCTCCCCCCGGACTCCTCTCACCAGCCTCTGACTGGGTCTCGCTTGGGCTCTTTGGCTGAATGGGCACCGCCAACTAGCCCAGAGGGAGGGCCCTGGTCTTGCCCCGGGGGCCGGGTCTGTGGGCACCGACTGGGCGGGAGCGCCCCAGACTCCCCCAGGGCCCCCAGCGAGCCCGGGCTCCAAGGGCTTCCCTGGCAAGAGCTGGGAAGGGCTTGGGGGTGGGGGGAGGCCGAAGACCCCGGGCCGGGGGACCAGCCTCTCTTTGTCTCCCTCCCTCCCCCTTGGAGAGCGCAGAATGCCCAGGAAATGACTCCGAAGTGGGCTTCCCGGGCAGAACTAGGGGCTGGGGGGGGTCACGAAGCTCCCAGGATGGGAGGGGGCAGGGAGGCCAGAGTGCGGAGGACCGCTGCCCTGGGGGGGCACCGAGAGCAAGCGGAGCTGCCCCCCGAGCAGGGCCGGGGCCCCTCTGCCCACCCCTGGTGGTTGTTTCCCCTATTCTCACCCCACCCCTGCTAACGTTCCCCCACCCTCCCCCACCCCCGCCTGTTCCCCGTTCTCACCCTCCCATATCCCCCCTCAGCTTTGTAAGCCCCCCCTTTTCTCCCCACCCCCGCCTGTCATTCTTGGTGATGTCCAGGCAAAGGGGGATGTGTTTCTAATCAACCTTCTGCTATTTATCTTTCAATCAACTGTTCCCGGTGTAGGAATAAACAGGATGTTTGGAGGCCCGGCGAGGGAGGCCGGCCTTCGCCAGCTGTGCGAGGAGGCCGGCCTCGGGAGACGAGGTGAGGAGGGGCTGAGTCTCCCTCGGGGACTATCCCCTTTTCCAGCAATGACATGGTCTGGATATGTTCACAGAGGCAGAAACAGATCCGGAGGGAAGGGCCGAGACCTGGTTCTCGGATGCTCGGAGCCTTGGCAACAGGTGCTGCTTCCGGCCGGGCCCTAGAGAAGTCCTGCATCCGGACCATCTGATGGGGGGGGGGGGGGCAGAGCCAAGTGGGGAAGGCTTCCATCTAACTCCTGGAGGGCCCTCCGTGGGAGAAGGAAAAGGGGGCCTCGGAGGGAGACCCCAGCCCGGGCCCAGCCCTCACTGGCCCCAGAGGCTCCGCTCCTTGCTTCTACGCTGGGAGACCCTCGACCCTGAAGGTCTGGGAGCTGGGAAAGTAGATCCAGAGCAGCCCCCGACCCAAGCTGAGGGCGCCCTGGAGGCCTCTGGGAGCGCAGCCCCTCCTGGCTTCTAGGCCCCCAAGTTGCAGATGTCCACAGGGGCAGGCCTAGTAGCCCGGCCTCTCCGGCCTCCCAACCTCCGGCCTCCCCCGCCTCCCCAGCCCCCACGGCCCATAAGCTCCCTTCTTTCAGCCGTGGCCGGGAGGGGCTCCTCGAAGACCTGGCGCTCTTGCCTCCCGTCCCTGGGAAGCCTCACCGGCAGGAGCGGGGCCTCCTCGGGCCTGGCCGGACCCCAGACCCCGAGTTCTGGGGCGAGCTCCCCGGCCTCAGAGCGAATGGGGAACGGGCAGGGCTTGGGCCCCACAGGGGAAAGCTGCTTTAATAAACCATCGCTGCGCGGCCCCTGTGACTCCGGCCCGTTCTTTCTCTGGGGGCTCTGGGAAGGTCCAGGGTGGGCGCCCAGGGGCTGGGGCAGAGCTGCTGGCCTGGACACAGCAGTTGTGTGGGCCCGGGAGCTCTGAGTGCGAATCCTAGCTGGCGGCCTGGGCCCCCTGGCATAAGGGAGAAGCCGCTGCCTCCCCCGGCTGTTCCCGGCTCCAGGCCGCTCCCGTGAAGACATGGTCCATCCCTACAGCCCAGAAAGCCTCGGGGCTCCCCTGGTCAGCGAGGCCCCGTCACACTCCCCGAGGGAGGCCGGGCACTGAGCCGGGACCCCCGACTCCCCCAGCCCCGGCTCCGGTCTGCGGCCTTGCTCCCCGCCGGCAGCTGAGTGTTGCAGCGTGGAGGGCAGAAGAGCCCAGCTCCAGCAGCTCAGCAGGACTCGTAAAAGGGAAAGGAGGCCGGGCGCGGTGGCCCGGGGCCATGGGCCTGTGCTCTTAATTACCCGCCTCTCCCGCTTTTACTGCCGGGCCCCTAAACAGTCGGCACTTATTTACAAGGGCCGCTCAGGGACCACACAGCCCCTGCCCGGCCCCTCCAGACACCCAGAGCCGGCACACGCCGGAGGGCGCGGGCCTCGGGATGGGGCTGGAGTTCTAGACGGGCCCTTCCTGGGCCGCCTCCGCGGCCCCTCCGGCTGGCAGCAAGCCCCGGTTCGGCTCCGCTCCTTACTAGCTCCGTTCCAGAGCAGAGTACTCGGGCCCACTCAGCTCCGTTCCCCGGTTGCCCGGGTCCCCTCCCCTTTCCTGTGGCCTTGCTGCCCGCCCAGCCTCGCAGTCCTACAGACCACACTCCAGCCACTGCCAGACACTTCGCTCCCTCGCTCCGAAACACAAAGCTGCTCCCCATTGCCGGCCATGTCCCCTCCAAACCCCTTCATGCTGTCTGGCTCTGCGGGGCGGTCCCCAGGCCTCCCCACCTCTCTGAGCCACCCTTCCCTCGGGCCACCGGGCCTCTGACGGGACTTGGGAGCCCCGCTGGCGTGCCCCGTCTCTGGCCCTGCCCCTCGGGTGCTTCCTCGCCGGGTGGTCCCCGCAGGTGGAGGCGCCCATCTTTGTTCGCAGGCCCAGCTTCCACCCCGGCACGGGCCCTGGACCTGCTGAGGTCCCCCTGAGCACACTTGTGCAGGGGCTGGGGGGCTTGCTGCAGGAGGGCCCCACCGGGAACAAATGGCTGCCGCCTCGCTGGAGACCTTCGGGTTACGCAAGGGGAAAAAAAAAAAGCAAGGAATCCATTTTCCTTTTCCGTAAAGCAAGCTTTAATTCCGCCTTGTTAAAGAGTCCCCCCCCCCCCCCTGCCCTTGGACGGGCCCGGGGGCAGCGTGGGCTCCCCCATCACAAACCGAACCAGTCGGGGACACCCCCGCGCCGGGGGTCTCTTTTCTGCCTCTCTCTCTCTTTATCCATAAACTCATTTTGGATGGCTTCAAAGGAGACGGCGTCGGGGCTCGTTTCTTTCTCAGGAAACAGGTCGGGGAACGTGAAGGTCTGTCCGTAAGCCTGGGGAGGAAGAAGCCACGGGCTCCAGGAAGGGGGGCCCCTGGGCACGAGGGCCCGATCCCCGAGCAGCGGCCCCCCCCTCCGCCCGGAGCAGTGATTAACGGCCCCCCCACCCCCCGCTGCTGGCCGTGATGGACTCCGCGCCCCGGCAGCCGGAGCGTGTCCGGGGCAGCGGCGTCTCTGCCTCCGCCCCGGCCTCGGCTTTCATCTAGCAGCAGGAAACCATCACTCTGGGACAATGATCTTTTCACTGACATTATCTCTTCATTGAGCCGCATTTGCCCCGCTTGTGGCCTCATTAACGGTGTCCATTCCGGGGGGGGAGGGGGGAGCCCTGCAGACCCCGAGTCCCGCAAGCCCTTCCCCCTCCTCCCGGCCCAGAGCGGCGGAGAAATACGGCCGCCCCGGCCCCCCGCTCTATAAATCAGGAAGGCTTTGCAAATTAACTGGTCTTAGGAAACTCAGCGCGATCCCTATCAACAAAGGCCCGCGCCGGGCGTGATTCGGGGTGCGGGGGGGGGGCAGCCCAACCCGCCCGGGGGCGGCCCCCCTCGGGCCTCCGTTTCTAAAGTATCGCCGATTTCTATTTAATCAACGCCCCTTCAGTAATACACGCGATATTAAATATCGAACCGTTCCGCCGTTCCGGGATAGGTCAGGGGACACAAAGGGCCCGCCTGGCTCCGGGACGTTTTAATAAATAAAACGGGGGGGGGGGCAGCCGGCTCCCCAGAGCCCGCGCTCTGTCAAGAAGTCGGAGCGCGGGCTGTCGGCCAGCACGGGACACCCTGAGAATTGAAGGCTGATAAATTCTGCTCAGATGGAGCGGGGTGTCAGAGCGGGGAGTGATGAAAAGCAGGGCCGGCGAGCTCGGTAGCCCGCTCGCGGGGGGATTAGCTTACACATTTCCAAGGGCTTTTTTCTTTTTTAAAATACCAGAGGGCAATAGTTTACACGCAGGGCTGATTGCCCAGAACGGGGGATTGATGGGACTAGATCGCGGGGAGTCAGCCGCTTTTCCCCAGGAGAAGGATGCAAAACGACACTTTCAAATGTAAATGCGGAGAGTGCGATTTACAGAGTTCAGCCCAGCCCGGGAGGGAGGTTCGGGCTAAAACCGGGGGGCGCTTCCTCCGCAGGCTCCAAGGATCCGTGGGTGCTGGCGCGACGGGAAGCGGCGGGCTCTTTGGGGGCCGCTCCCCCCACCTAGAGAACGTAACCTTTCCCTAAAAAAGGAAAAGGGTAGAAAGGAAGCCCCTCGTCCTTACAAAGAGAAAGGAAAAACTGCCCTGGGCAAAGAACTGGGAGGGAAAAACAGATAAAAAAAATAACGCCCCCAAGCCCGGGACAAAGGGAACGGTGCTCCCGCTTTTCCCCGGGACCCCTCTATGTGGGCCGAGCCTCCGGAACCACGAAGGCCGGACCCTTTGGGGGGCCGGGGCCTTTCTAGCTGTCCACAATTAGGGCAAAGCCGCGTTTCCCGGGTTGGACTCTCGCGCCAGACAACGGGGTGCGAGATACATTTCCTAGCGGGCTCATTGCTGCCCAAAGCCCCTCCGGCCGTTTCACAGTCTGTCAGAGAAAGGCCAAGCCAGCCCCCCCCCAAACCCCCCGCCCTTTTCAAGTGACACCCAGGCTGTTCCCGTCACTCGGGCTCCCCCATCCCCCCCCCCCACGTCCTGCAAAAGCCAGCCAAGTCGGGGATGGGGGAGCGGCCGTTACAAATTATGATCAAGGAGCCTCCGAGCCGGGACATTAGACACACTGTTCCCGGCTAAGCCTCCGAGGCAGCTGTTGATACGAGATCTCCGTGCTACATTTCAATTTTCACGACTGGGGGCTGGGGGCCGGCTCGGATGACTCAAAAGCCACTGTAACCGTAGCCTCCCCCGAAGGGGCCGGGGCCCAGGGCGCCCCCCCCCCCACAGGGGGCTTTCTGCCGAGGGGCTTCCTCCCGGGCTGGGCTGCCACAGAGCCGGCCCGGCGGCCCGCGCACGTGGGCTCCCGGCGGGAGAAAGAAGGCAGTTGTTGTCTGAGGGAGGCGGCCTGACCCCAGCTCGGCACAAAGCGCCCCCGCCGCGCTCTCCCCAAGAGTACTACTGCCATCTGGCGGCCACGGGGCGTAGGCGGCCACCGGGCTCCCGCCACCCGGCCTCCTCCTCCTCCGCTCCGGCTGTTTAAAGTGAAATTGGAGGAAGCACAGCTGGGAACAAATGGGGTTCCCAGGGCCCTGTGGAGGGCCCCCTCCCGCCCCGACTCAGATGTGGAGGGAGATCTGGGACAGATGATGGACAAGGGCCGGCCATGTGCACGATTGAAGGGGAGAGGGCTCAAAGATGGCCAGGTGGGGAGGGGGCTTCAAAGGGCAGGGGCCCTGGGCCTCCCCTCTCCCTCACCTCCTCCCAGGTCATCCCAAGGCCAGGGGTCCAGAGGCCTCTGAAGGGGAGACCCTGGGGCACTGCCGTGACCCCCCTTCCCAGGCAAACAGCCCTTTGTTTCCATGGGCCTTTATCTGATGGTTGAGCAATCCCAGCTCTTTGCGGGCCAAGGGGAGGCCCAGTGGGGGCGACAGAGACAAAGACGACCCAAGACCTGACCAGGGGGGACTAAGGCCAAGGTCACCCCTCCTTACTCCATGCTACAAGAGGAGGTGGAGAGTCAGGGGGGCATAAGGGACACTTTGGGGGGACTCTCACGGCCAAGATCCCAAGAGATTGAGGTGAAGAGAGCAGCCGGGCTGAGCAAAGGTTGCAGTCGGCCCAGAGGCCCCAGTCTCCCTGACTCAGTGCCGAGGCCCCCATGATCCCAGCAGAAGCCAGAACTTCCCATCAGACCCCTGGAGGGAGCCTGCTTAGTGAGGGGCCTGAGGAGCTGCCCCCAGCCTTACTGACCAGCAACAGCCACAGTGTTAAGACACTCGAAACCCTGGGCCCAACTGCTAATGGGGGCCAGACATGCTCCCCAAGGTGTCTCTCTCTCTCTCTCTCTCTCTCTCACACACACACACTTACACAGTCACACACTCACACCCACATGCCCTGAACTGTGCCGGTTTCTGAAGTCTCCCCCAACACCCACAATCTCCAGGTAGACCAGAGCAGCCCCAGAGAGACGCCCAGAGGAACCAGTCCCCCCCCCCAAGGCCTGCAAGGACTAGCCCTCTTGGACACCGGGCGGCGACGGGAGGGGGAGGTCGCAGGGAATACCCTTCACCCCCTTTTCCCCTGAGCCAACCCTCAGCAGCCCTGTGCCTGTGGCTCCGACCGCCAGGCCTGACTCACCAGCTGGACGTAGGCGACCTTGTAATCCGGCCTTTTGATGCGCACGTTCCTGTGATCCCGCTTCTTGTTGGACCCTGTTGGAAGAGACCTTCCTCAGTTTCCCCTCCTGAGTTCTGCTCCAATTATTCTGGGCCCAGAAGTCTCGCCACCCCGACCTGGCTCCTGAAGCCCCATCCCTTCAAAGGAGCTCCATCACTGGCATCCCTTAGTGGGGGCTCGGAACCTGCCCGGGGGGGCGGGGGGAGCTGGCAGCAGAGCTGGTGACAAAGGCAATAGCCCAGCCAAAGGGGAGAGCCCACCATGCTAGAGGCTGCCCAGCCCCATTGACCATTGCTCTTCTGATCCTGAAGCGCCACCACCTGGTCACTAGTGGCAGAGCTGGGGAGAGCAGAGCAAGAGAAAGAGGGCCCCCATTCACCGTGCTGTGGTCTGGCCCCCCCCTTTCCCCCTTTACTGTGCTGTATCCCATTCCCACCCCCCCACTCTCCCCTCCCACTCACCGTGCTGTATCCTGGTTCTCACGGCAGCCACGGGCACATTATAGATGCTCTGCAGATAATTCTTGAGGTCAACCCTGGTCATCCTGCGGACCAGACAAGAGGGAAGAGAAGGCCCTTGGAACCCCAGCCACAGCAAGGAGGCCCGGCCTGAAGCCAGGGTCGCAGACGCGGCAGCCGGGTCCTCCCCCGCCCCCCGTGCCCCCCACGTCCCCCGTGGCCCCGTGCTTGTGGGTGCAGCCCTGCTCCAGTGGGCCCCTCTGTGGGAGTCCATACGGCCCCTGGGCACCGACCTCCGGCCGGGTCACCAGCTTGGCCTGGCCCCAGCGATGGCACGCGAGTGCAGGCCGGGGCAGACTGACCAGGCTGGGCCAACCAAAGAGCCAGAACCCGCACCCCCTTCTCTCCTGCTGGCTGGGCTGGGCTGGCCGGACCAATGCTGCCATGCAGATGGCAGCCAGGAGGCCTACAGAGCCTGCCCAGACCCAGGGGTCTGGCCCCTATGACCCCCCCTCCCCATAGCCCTCCCACGACCACACTGAATAAAGCCAAGGAGTTCCATCTAGCTTCAGACAGAAAAAACTGCCCTTCAGGGATTTCTTGTCTCCATTGTACTCCAACCTGTGGCCATCTCCTCCTGGGGCCGAGGGGCCCCACCTGGGTCCCCCCCAGAACCTTTCCTGAGGACGCCCTTGGATAGCTGCACTGCCCAAGAAAGAAGTCCCACATCTAGGCCCCCCCTTTTCCCCAGGGAGCACTCACTCCATTGGAATCCGGAACTGCACGGTGTCCTCTGGCTGGACTGTGCCCGGCCTCACCAGCTGGATGAAGAAGTTGGTCCGGAAGATGCGAAGCTGGGGGTTTCCTGCCTGGTACAGAGGGTACCTGCCAGAAAGCCCTCGGTCATCTCAGTGGTGAGCACCCCAAAACCAGAACCTAAAAGGCCAAGGGCTCTGGCAGAGCGGGCAGATCCCCCCTCCCCAGGCAAATTCTGCGGGCGGCCAGCTCCCTCAGCCCTTCAGTCCTCCCGAAGCACCGTGGGCAGGATTTGGGGGCACATGGGAGCAAATGGCCCGGTTTCTCTCTAAAGCGCGGGGAGCTTCCGGGTGACCCTCCAGGTGATGCTGGAGGCCGCCCCCAGTTCCAGCATTGGCGACTGCACGAGGGATGGATCCTGGGGACTCCCGGGGCTGGAGCAGGGGAGCTTGCAGGAGAGAGACCTCTGGCGGCCTGCAAGGGCAGCTCCAGACCTCGGTGGGACTCTACTCCCCCAAGGCCCTCCAGTGGCCATTCGTGTTGGTGCAGGCAGGCGGGCAGCAGCCTCCCATGTTCCCCCTGGTGGACAATACCCACGGTCTGCACCCAAGCAGCTCGGAGCAGGGCTTGTCAGCAGGGCATGTGCCCATCCTGGGCCTCCAAGGGCCCCCCATAGAGGGGGCGCCGGGAAGCAGTTAGGGAAGGCGATATGGCCTGGGGACGAAGGGGAGGAAGGGGGGGCCAGGGGTGTTATGATCCTTACAAGGTACTAAGACGGTAGGACTGATCTGATCCTACAAGCAGATGTTTTGGGCCAGAACTTAAAACCGGGCACTAAGTGGAACTGAGGAGACAACGCTTCAATCTAGTTTAGAATTGAGTTAATCCTACAACAAAGAATGGTTTCCCAGTGATCTGGTGATTGGTGTGTACTCAGTGTGCAGCAGATAAGCTAGAAGCTCTCAGGGCCAGGCTCAGAAGCCCATTAGAAGCTACTGGAGAAGGAGACAGATTCATTCCATCTTCCCCCTTGGCGCTGGCCGGAGGCTTTGGAGTCTGAGAGAGCTGGAGGCTGGAGGACAAACGTTTGGATTCGGGGACATTCGGAGGGAGCTCTTGGAAGGAGGGAGAGAGGCCTCTAAGAAAGCTACCCGGGCCCAAGGAAAGAGACAAGACTTGGAAGGAGAAAATAAAAGATCTGAACTTTTACCAGCCGGCTGCATTGAGGTGATTATTGATCTGAACTGAAACTAAGGCTGCCTCCAGAGCTCCCCAAGAAACCTGCTCCCAGAGAACATTGCATTTAGAGAAGAGAACATTACACAGGGGAGCCCAAAGCGAGGCTCTGAACCAGCAGGGCGTGGGGTCTCGGACCCGCTGCGCCATGGGCTGAATGACAGCTGGGATCCTCCTTCTTTGGGGTCCCTCAGCTCCTCTGGGAAAATCATGCCCCTGCTTGGAAACTACACGGGATTATGACAAACCAATTATGAGCAAAACATGTTAATAACAAGTTCTCAGAATCCAACCCCATCCCAGAGGGCTCTGCCATGCGCGACCCCCAAGTCCTTGATGCAGTCATCAGGCTCTGATGTCATCAAGCAATGGCATAAAAGAGTGGAGGGTTGACCATCTGTGTGCACCCCCCACCCCAGGCTGAGCCCTGGGCCTGGCCCACAGTTAGCATCTCAGACAGACAGACAGACAGAACAGGAAATGGGCAGGAAGACGGATGAACAGACAGGTAGCTAGATAGACAAAGAGACAAAAAGTTAGACAGATAAATAGAAAGATAGATAAACAGATAGAAAAATAGAAAGATAGACAAAAAGATAGAAAAAGATAGACAAAAAGATAAATAGATAGAAAAATAGAAAGATAAACAGACAAAATAGACAGAAAGATAGATAGACAGATAAAATAGAAAGACAGATAGACAAAAAGAGAAAAAGATAAAGAGACAAAAAGATAGACAGGCAGATAAATAAAAAGACAGAAAGATAGCTAGACAAATAGACAGACATTAAGATAGACATATAAATAGATAGATAAAGAGACAAAGAGAGAGGCAGATAAATAGAAAGATAGCTAGATAAATACACCTTAAGAAAGATAGACTGAAAGACAGATAAATAGACAGACAGACAGAGACAGCCCAGAGAGGCAGCGAGGCAGACAGGCGCGGAGATCAGTTCGTAGCCGGATGAACAGACGGACGGATGGATGGACAGAAGACAGACAGATGCACAGCAGGCAGGCTGCCAGAAGGATTTCGGGGGCGCCCTAACGCCAAGCTCTCCGCCGGGGGTGGGGCACCTTCAGGGAGATCGCAGAGACTGGGCAGGGCTCCAAGTGGAAAACAGAAGGGGACAGAGCCCAGGGGGCCTCAGGGCCTGCCCGCTCCATGAAAGGGGTGTCCAGCGGCCAACGGGAGCCAAGGAAGTTGGGCGAGAGAGTCGTGAGATGGATGGAAGGCGTAAGGATTTTAAGAAGAATAGACCAGGACCCTCCCCGCTGGTGGCAGATTGGGGGGACAGTAAAGGACCCCCCCAAGGGGAGAATGGTCCTGAGAGGGGGAAGGGAGCAGCATGGGCTCACAGAGTCCGGGCTGGGAGCCGGGACTCCTTCTGGGCTGCCCCCAAAGGACAACGTCCAGCAAAAGCTGCCAGCTGGGGGCTGGGCCAGGCGTCTCCTCGGGGTGTATTGAGGGGCCCCCCATGGGGCGCTGCCAGGTTTGAGCCCCGGGCCTCCCGCCAAATCAAGCCCTTGTGGCTTCCCGGGGCCGGACACCGGGGGCGACTTTTCTTGGCCAGAGCCTCGGACTAAGACAAGAGAACCAGGGGAAACGGAGACTGAAGCCCCGCCCCTGCATCCAGAACCTCCAACCTGGAACCGGAGCGGGAGCGGGCCTGGAGGGGAGGGGGCCGCTGCAGGGGGGCTGGGGGACTCGGCAAATTCTGGGGTCTGAGGCAAGGGCGGGGCCCCGGGGGGGGCCGGGAGGCGGCCCGAGGAGGGGGAGGGAATAAGGGAAGGAAGGAGCAAGCGCGTGAGAGAATCAATGGGGGGAACACGCGCAGGGCGCGCCGCGAAATGGGGGACAAGGGAGTGAATGAGCGCAAGCGAACGCTCGCGTGTGAGCGAGGGGACGAATGAATAAATGCACAAGGGGGGGAAGAATGTGTGAGGGAGCGGCCGGGGAGCAGGTGAACCAGCGGATAAAGACCCAGGGACTGAGGCCGGGAGCCGCGGGCAGCAGCAGCAGGGACTGAGGGAGGCCGGGAGCCGCGGGCAGCAGCAGCAGGGACTGAGGCCGGGAGCCGCGGGCAGCAGCAGCAGGGACTGAGGCCGGGAGCCGCGGGCAGCAGCAGGGACTGAGGCCGGGAGCCGCGGGCAGCAGCAGCAGAGACTGAGGGAGGCCGGGAGCCGCGGGCAGCAGCGGCAGGGACTGAACGAGCCAGAGGCTGAGCGAGTGAGAGGCTGCGAGAGACCGCCTGAGGGGCGAGTGAGCGGCGGGGGGGGCTGTCACCTAGCGCGGCGACCCTGGGGGTGACCGGGAGCCAGCCCCGCTCCGGGGGCCGGGGTCACACGGGCGCACCGGCCTCAGTTTCCCCCCTGGTGACCCCAGCTCGTGTCTCAGGCCGCTGGGTACTCACAGGACATTGCGGGCCATGACGCGCGTTCGCTCTGACAGCAGCTCCCGGAACTTCCTGTCAGCGGCGGAAGTGGAGTAGAGACGAGGCGGGGGCCGCCGGGCCTGCGCCGTGGCCGCCTTCTGCATCGCCGTCTGGCGGCCGGAGGCCGCGTTGCCCTGCTGCGCCCCGCTCTTGTATTTCACTTCCTTCCTCCGCACCTTTGTCTGCTGCCCTCCCTCTACTGGGCCCGTTTCCGCATCTGGGACGGACGCCAGGCCCCGGCCATTTCCTACAGGGACACGTGAAAAGACGGAGTCCCAGGGCCGCGAGGTGGCTGGGAGCAGTCCGGGAGAGCTTCCTGGAGGCGGCGCCTGAGATGTTCACCCCAAAGGGGGAAACTGAGGCCCGGATCAGGAAAGGGCGGAAGCCAGCCACCTGTCTCAGCCGCAGTTTTCTCATCTATGAAATGGGTCCTCGCTGACTTCCCCTCGGTACCGAGAGAAGCGGGGCAGCCGCGTGGGCCAGCCCCCGCCTCCCCAGAGTAGCCCCACTTCTCAGCCTCCTGAAGCTGCCCGAGGGCGGCCTCTTCCCTCCTCGTGGCGTCTGTGCTCCCACTTGCTAACGCCGGGCTGGGACACACTAGGTGCCTAATAAATGCGCAATGATCGAGTGACTCCCAGAAGCTGTGGCGGGGGCAGCGGCCACACGGGCAGGCCCTCTCTGCGCCCCGGGGTGTCCCCCTCCCCCCCAAGGGAACGGCAGGGCGGCCCCCGCGGCCACAGCGACCCCTCCCTCAGTGGCCGGGTCATGCTGCCCCAGCCCCCCCTCGCACCGGGGGCTCATTTGGCCCAGGGAAGCTCCTCACCCGACTTGGAAAGCCCCCTCTCTTCCTCCCCTCCCCCTCACGTCCACCAAGGGGGGCGGTCTCAGCTCCACAAGCCCCCAGACCCGAGCTCCAGAGCTGCGGCTGCTGACGCTGAGCCCCCCCCCACCCGGGCCACAGCAGCCTGAGCTGGCAGGGAACCCCGCGGGGGCGGAGCCGGAACTCCCCGACACTGAGGGAGCCCTGGTCAGTCTCCCCACGGAGAGGGCGGGGCCCTGCCGGGGGGAGGGAGCGCCCGGCACTCGGGGTGGGTAGCTTGTGCCCCCAGCCTCTCCTTCCCCCCCCCAGATGAGTCCTGCCCCCCTCCCCTGGCCACCTCCTCCAGGCAGCCTCTCCCCCTCCCCCCACAAACACACAGAACTCATGGAGAAGGGGGTCACTCGAGCTTTATTTACACGCCCCACCGGGGAGAGCCCAGCAGTCCCTGGGGGGGCTGCTGGCAGGAGATGAGGGGCCGGGGAGCAGGGGGGCTTCTTGTCTGCCTGGCCCCCCAGGGGGCGCCGCCTTTCCCCTTTGGGGGAACCTCCTGGAACCCTTGCGGGGAGGCAGCGGGGGGGGGGGGGAGGCTGGATACGTGGGGGGCAGGGAGGACGGCGGCATCGGGAGGAGGGGCAGCTCTCTGCTCTGGAGGCGCTTCCAGCTTTACTTCCAGCGCCCGCCGACCTTGCCCTTGGCTCCGGCCTTCTTGCTGCTGCAATTGGAGAAAGGGAAACCGAGTCAGCCGCGGGAGGCAGGGCCATGGGACTGTCCGGAGCTGACTCTGGCCACTGGGGGAGGAGGTCGCTGGCCCCGGTCCTTAACCAGTCCCATCCTCAGTTGTCAGGCTCGGCCCCTGTCCCTGGTCCTGAACCGTCCCTGCAGGAGGCCCCAAGGGCACCTGGGAAGTGCTCCCGGGGGTCCTTCTCTCCCCTCCAGCTGCTCCACAAGTGCCCGGCCCGGGGAGAATGGGTGGGGGGCCCAGCCCATCCCCCCTCCAAGCACAGCCCCCGTGCCAAGCGGCCTCCACTTACCTGCTCCGGGGTGAGCTTGTCCCTCGCCAAGCGGGTTAGTCTGAGGTTAGGGGTCTGAGGAGGAGGGGGCTGGGAAGCACGGGACCCCCCCCCCCCGCCGTGCTTCCCGCCGTCCCTTCCTTCCTCAAGGGCGACCAGCTCCTACCTCGGCTCATAGAATCTCAGTCCTGAGGGGACCTCAGAGATCGCCAAGTCCCAGCCCCAATTGTACAGATGGGTAAACTGAGGCCAGAGAAGGGCAAGGCGGGCTCGAAGCCGGGACTCCGGGCCGCTCCCCACCAGGAGATCGGGGAGACCGAGGCACCGCCCAAGGGGGCGCCGAGGTTTCTAAGGCGGGGGGACGGTTCTGCCCCCGCGGAGAAGAGCTTCCCTGGCAGAGGCCGGAGGGGCCGCTCTCGGGGGCTCGCTGCTGCCTCAGGAGGAGCTGCCCACCCAGCACATGCCCCCCCCGGGCACACCTCGCCAGCCAGCCGGCTCACTCCAAGAGTGGTCTGTGCCGACCCCTGACCTTTCCATCCGAGACAAGGGCCCAAGCCCACTGGGGAGAGTCCCTGCACCTTCCGACCAGGGCTCTGAGCTCCCGGCCCCGAGCGGCCTTCCTCCTGGCCCTGGAGCTCCAGGGGGGGAGCGGGTGGTCTGGGTGGGAAGGCTGAGCACAGACCCCCCCAGTCCTTACTGAAGCTTTCTGACGCTCCCCACCCCCCCGGGGGTCCCCCACAAAGCTGCTCACTGCTGAGGGAGCCCCCGGCAGGAGAGGACTGGGGCCCCCGAGGCCCGTCGGGGTCAGGCCGGGCTCTGGTTCGCCCCGCGCTGCCCCGGGCCCGGCTCGGGATCTCGGGGTGTCGGGGGGGCCGCGGGGCAGTGGGGGACAGGAGGAAGCCTGCTGGGCCCAAGAGGCGACTGAAGCGCTTGGACTCTCGCCCGGTGCCCCCGGATGCGGGGCCTCTGTACACATTACGAGGGGCACAGGTCAGCCCCGGGGAAGGCCGGCCCTGCCCCCCGCCCCCGCGCCTCTTCCCCTCGGGCCGCCCTTGTCTCTGATGGTCCGGCCAGGAACACACGGGGTTAGTGGGTAACTGCCCTTGGCGTCGGGTCGCAGCCGCCGCCGCCCAGGCTCTGGGCCGGGCCTTGTCCGGGGGGGCGGGCGGGCCTGAGCTTCCGTAGCTGGGCCTGCAGGCCCCTCACTCGGGCCCCTCGGACCCCCGGGCGCCTCCTGCCCTGCCAGGGCTGGGGAGGGGGCGGCGGCTGCTCCCACCAGTTAGTCTCTGGCCTCCCTGCCCTCCCGGGCCGGCCCGGGCTCCGGGCACAGGGCTAGAGCAGGGCTGGGCTACTCACTGCTTCTGGGCCTGGTCAATCCGGTTCCTGAGAGTGGTAATCTGCAAATAACACAAGGCCGGGCTGTCACGGGGGGAGGGGCAGCCGTGGGAGGGCCCGGGGTCCTTCCGTCCGTGGGTGACGCTGGTCAAGGGTGGCCCGAGTCCGGCCGGGCCCGGCAGGAACCAAACTAACCCGATCCAGGCCTTTCAGCCCAAGCTCTCCCACGGAAACCGGGGCACTGAGGCCCGGAGAGCAAACAGCTCGTCCCAGACAGAGGGAGGGAGCCGGCGGACTTCGGGGGGGGGGGGCACGGCCTCCCGGGAAGCCTGGAGGGGGGAGGGGGGGGCAGAGCGGGGCTGCCGAGGGCTGAGCCTTTAAGCCTCAGAGCAGCCTTCCAGACGCAGAGCTCCCATCGCCCCCGGGATCAGGCACTGGTGCCCCCCAAGGAGGGGAAGGAGCCCCCCCTTACTGCCCGCGGATCTTTAGTCGTTACGCTCGGTCAGGCTCAGGCCCCGCCAGCTGTGCTGGTCAGCGGTCCGGCCGGGGGCTCTGGAGGCCACTGCGGGCCCTGCCAGGCCGGGAACGGAGCACGCTGCCCGAAGGAGGGGGGGGCGCTTCTGCCTCCGTGACCACTGTAGCGGGTCCAGCCCAGAAAGGCCTTAAGGGCCGTGGAAGACCCGGCCGCACGAGCCGAATCGGAGCCCTGAGGGGCGCACAAAGGGCCCCTCAGTGCCAAAGTCGCGCCGGACTCTCCTGTGGCCCCGGAGGGCGGTCCCGAGGCGGGAGGGAGCAGCCCGAGGCCGGCCCAGGTACGTCCCCTCGCGTCCGGGGCAGCAGTGCCCGGGGAACTCTCCCTCTAGGAAAGGAGCGAAGGTCCTGCTCGGCCCGGGAGGGCCCCCGCTGCCCACGCTCGGGCCCCACCAGGCCCTTCTCCCCGTCCCAGAATGGGCGATGGGGCTCCAGGGAAGGGGGCAGGAGGCAGAAGTTCAGAATGGGGGGGATAGAGCAGACGCTGCTTGGCCCGCAGGAGCGAGGCGCCCTCTGACAAGTCGTGGGGAGACCGGACACTGGCCCTCTTGTGCCAGCCCGCCCACCCAGGGCCCCAGAGCCGTCACGCTGAGAAGGCGGGCTTGGGGGCCCTCACTCCCGGCCCCTGGGCAGGGAGGCTCCCCTCTGCCCGAGGGCACTGCCCTCGTCACCCAACGGGCCCCGCACAGGGCTTCTGAGCCAGGAGGCCCCAGGTCGCTCCAGCAGCCCAAGGAGAAAGGTGTGGCCCAGATGGGGGGCGCTCTGGCCCCGGGCTGCCAGTGGGACGGCCGGCGGATGGCGCCCCAAGCGGGCCAGGGGACGCCCTTCCCGGGGGAGGGGCTGCTGCCGGCCTGGGGGTCACTCCCTCTGGCCCCTCAGCCCTCCCCGAGCACACGAAGGGCAGCCTTGCCGAACGGGCCGCCGTCCCTTGCTGAGGTAACGTGCCCCCATGGATCCGGCAGCGTGGGGGCAGGAGGATGGGAATGCCAGTGGGCACAGCCCAGGGCACCGTTCTGTGGGCACAGCCCGTGCCCCCCGAGCTCCCGCCTGGCTTGGGGGAGCTGACCAGCAAAGCTGCGCTCTCCCTCCGCCCTGTGGCGAGAAGAGGAACAGCAGGAAGGACGACACCGAGGGGGGAGCAGGGAGAGACTGGCACCTGGGGGGGAAGGTGTCCGGGGTCAGCTCCTGCTTCGGCAAGCCTTGTGGCCGCCCGGGAGCACGGCACTTACCTCTTCCCAGCTGGCACGGGAGGCCGGGGGGCAGCGGGCCCAGGGCACGCCGCTGAATCAGTCCTACAGCCTGGCTGGGGCCGGCCTGCCTTCCTTGCCTCTCCCCGGCCCTGGCCCCCTCCCCACGCCCTCCGGCCTCACACCTGGCAGGGCCAGGGGTCTCCCGGCCCCTCGCCCGCACTACGGCTGTAGGACTCATTCGGCAGCCCCGCCCCGGCTCCGCCAGAGCCCGGGGGGAAGGGTGGGAGGGGGAGGCCCGCAGATGGCCTCGGCCCGCCTCCGGCCCTTCTGCCCGCCTTGTGCCCGCTGCCTGCCAGCCTCCGCAAGGACCCAGAATCTCACCATGCATGAAATGGCCAGCAGCCTAGCCCATGGCAGACTCTCGGTACTTACAACTTGGCCAGCATCTCCACCCTGGCTCGGACAGTCATGATCTAGGAAGATGGAGAGGGTTACGTCAAGAGGGGGCCTGGGCGTGGGCTCGGGGGGCCCGGAGACCAAGGGCTGGGCCTCGGGCGGGTGTCGGACCCCCCTGAGCTGCCAGAAGGCGCCCGAGCCGGCCACGAGCCTCAGGCCGCCGCCTGCCCTCACCCGCAGGGCTCGCCGTGGGCCCGGGCCCGGGAAGCTTGTGGGGACGAACGGGAGCCGGTCACGGGAGGTTCTGGCTTGGGGGGCAGCGGCAGGGGGTCTGCACGAGCAGAGAGAGCTCCGCCCCAGAGGCCAGCACGGAGGGGGCCCCCAAAGGCCGGACGGAGGGCGGCCCGCCCGAGGCTGCCAGGCTGTGCTGAGCAAACGGACCCTGCCAAGGCGTCGGGCCAGCGGGCAACGGTTAGCTCCTGTTTACTGCAGCGAGAATCTGCTGAGCGCGGCCGATCCTTATCGGGGGCAGCAAACAAGGCCCTGGGCCAGGTTTCCTTCCTTTCCGCCCGGACTCCAGCCTCCCCGCTCTGACTGGCCCCTCTCCCAAGGCCGGGAGGCCCGAGGGTGCCCTTGCCCCAGAGTTAGAGCCAGAAACAGGGGAGAGGGGGGACGGGGGGGCTCCTTGGCCCTCCTTGCCCCAGAGCTAGAGCCAGGAGTGGGGGGAGGGGGTATGGCGAGGGTTGGGGGGGGCGAGCAGCCTCCGGCGCGCTCCTTCCTGACACTTTGTCTCCAGGGGCCCCTCCTCCTCACGCCCCGAGCGGAACCGGACACCTCGGCAGGGCAGTCCGGGCGGCCCCCGGCCCTCTGGGCCCCGCTGGCCTTGGTCTGGGCGATGCCGGAGCGGGGCTCGGGGGCTGAGCTGCTGTCCTTGGGGGGGGGGGCGAGGCCCAGGGTCCCCTGGAGCCAGGGAGGTTCTGGCCTTGGGGGCAGCGGATGCACACGGACAGTCTCCCTAGAGAGGAGGGTTAGACGCCCAGGGCTTGGCTGCGTCTTCCCCCGTTGCCCGAGTCTGGCGCAGGGAAGAAAGGGCCCCCAAGGGCCCCAGCAACGCGGGAGCCGCGCTCAGCAACGGCCGACCCGCCGGCTGGGGGAGAAGCTGGAGTGGGTCCAGAGGGGGTTGGGGAAAGTTCCAGAAATGTCTCTCAAAAGATCGGGGGATGTTTGGACAAGGAGGGGGGAGACCTCGGGCGGGCGGGGGCCGATCCTCCCACGTGGGAGGCAGGGGGCAGAGCTCTCTGGGGGGCAGGCGGGCGGCCTGGGGGGGCGGGAAGGCGCTCGTCCCGAGTGTCCGCCCAGGCCGGGCTCCTGCAAGGGCTCTCGGGTTCATGACCCCAGTGGTCCCTTACAGCCTTGGGGGTCTGAAATGCAGGCAGCGGAGGACCGCGGGGAGGAGGGGGAGCGCTTTGCCCGGGCTCATGGTGGGAGCCGGGGGGGCTGTCGGGAAGCCCCCACAGGCCCCTCCGAGGGCCGAGCTGCAGAGGGCAGGCCGGCCCGTCCCCCTGCCCCCAGCACCCGGTAGCCTGAGGGGCCCCTGAGGGCTGCCCGGGGCTCACCTCGTACTTCTGCCTCTTCAGCTTCTCCCCAAAGTCGTACTTGTCCGTCTCCAGCTGGTACAGGGTGTCCCACAGCTCCTTGGCCTTGTCCCTGGAAGGAGGAGACGCCCCCAAGCCTTAGGGACGGCTGAGCCCCCGCACTTGGCCAGGCTGCCTGGGGGGGTCCCGGGGGCGGCCGTGCGTGGGGGGGGGGGGAGAGGGGCACCAGGCCCGGCCTCCGACCAGTCACAGCAAACAGGATGGCCGAGCAGGAGGGGCCCAGAGGGCAGGAGGCGGCCCGGGTGGGCACGGGGCAGAGCCAGGCTGCCCGCCCTCCCCACTAGCCCACCCCTGCGCCTGAATGCCCCAGGCCGACCCCCGGGGCCCTGCTTAAGCAGTTTCCTCTTTCCTCCTTCCCCGTGAAGACCCCGATATTTTTCGAGGCCCTGCCCATCTATGGTGGTCGTTTCCCCCACGACCCGGCGGGGGGCACGAGGGAGGCGGCCCTGGGTCATCGAGAGGGCTCCGGGCGGAGGCTGGCACCTGCCAGGCCGTGAGTCCTCCCGGGCCTCGGCTGTGCCTCCGTACCATGGGCGTCCCGCCCCCTCTGCGAGCCCCGCGGGCGGCCCCCGACCCACCTCAGCTTGTCGTCGCTCAGGTGGTCGATGTTCAGGGGCTTGCGCCTCTCGGCCAGGACCTTCTTCTTCATCTCACGGGCGGTCTGCTTCTTGCCTCTCTTCTGGTCGGCCTGGGGGGAGGGGACGCTGAGTGGCAGCCCCCGAGGCGGGGGGGGGGGGGAGGGGAGGGTCCGCGAGCCCCGCTCACCTTCGCCAGGTACGAGCTGTACGAGGCCCCCATGGACGAGAGGGCCTTCTTCTTCTTCAGGTCATCCTCGGCCCGTCGCTTGGCGTCTTCCTCCTCCCGCCGGGCCTTCTCCTCCTGCGGGGCCCAGAGGCAGGGGAGAGCCCCCGGTCAGCACCCTGGACAGCGCCCGCGGCTCGGCCTTCTCCTGTCTGCCCCCAGGTGCTGCCCCAGGCCTCAGTTTCCCCTTCTGTAAAATGCCGAGGTCGGAGACAAAACTTCCCCGCGCTCACATTCCCATGTCCTTCTCCCAGAGGGAGGGTCCCCTCCCCCCATCACTGCCCCCCCAGCAGGAGCCACGGTCCGGCCCCCAAAAGTCTCACAGCTTTGGGGACTCGGAATAAGGAAGCCCAAGAGCCATCGCGGGGGATTCTGGTCCCCGGGCAGGGGGGCGAGGGGCCCTCTGTGAGCTGGGGGACCCCGGGCAGGGACCGACCCCACGTCCCCCAGGCGCCGGCCCACCCGAGACCCTGAATCGGCCGCTGGCCCGGGAGCCTGAGGGGCTCTGTGGGCACTGCTGGAGCTGGGCAGGAGGTGCCCGGGGAACCTGCTGGCTCTAGGGAGGACACGGGGAGGGGCTGCGCGAGGGGACTCACGGCCAGCCGGTTCTGCCGCTCGCGCTCCTTCTCGGCCCGGATCCGCTGCTGGTCGGCGCGCTCGGCCCTCCGCTTCTCCTGCAGGGGGCGCACAGATGGACCCACGCTCCAGCCTGGGCGCCCCTCCCCCTGCCCCCCTCCCCCGGACCCCCCACTCACGATTCTCTCCTTGAGGGCGATGAGCTCCTCCTCCTCCTTCTTCCGGGCCTCAAAGTGGCTGTCAATCAGGGCCTGCAGCTCGATGAGGTCTTTATTCTGCCGCTTCTTCTGGATGTCCTGGAGGCCACCAGGAGAGGCCCGAGGTCAGGCAGGCTCCCCTCACCTGCCTGCGCAGCCTCTTTCCGGCCTTGTCCTCCCAGCGGGCGGGTGGGGTCCGGGAGCCCTGAGCCGCCCCCCCCCCCCCGCAGGCAGCCCCTCCCCCCCCGGCAGGCAGCCCCTCCCCCCCCCCCCGGCAGGCAGCCCCTCCCCCCCCGGCAGGCAGCCCCTCCCCCCCCACGTTAAGCTCGGTGAAGGGCACGTGGAGCCCGAGGTTGCGCATCCACGCGGTTCTCTCCCCGCCCAGGAAAGAAGGGACAGAAAGAAGCCACAAACACCGCAGTGAGAGAAACTTACGTCGAAATCGACTTTCTCTCCTTCCGGGATCTTGGGCGCGGTGAGTCTGTGGGGGGCAGAGCGGGCAGAGCCGCCGTTACCTCGGGAGCCTCCTGGGCCCCCCTCGCGCCGGGAGAGTCCGCCCCCCCCCTCCTCTCGCTGCACCTCTGACCACGTCCGGCAGAGGGCGCCAGAGACCGCCACGAGTCCCACCGCCCATTTAGAATCACAGAACTTAGCGTATTAGAAGGGGGGCGGGGCACGTCTGCGGGGAGGGGGCTCTTAGAACCAAGAACCTAGACCATCGGACGGGAGAGAATAAAAGGCCCCGCAGGCCCCGCCCACTTAGCCCGAGGCTCAGCCACACACCGCTGCCCGCCCCCCCTCCCTCCAAGCCTCAGTTTCCCCAGCTGAGAAATGGAAGAACTCCAGCCTTGAAGGGGAGCTCCGATCAGCGAACAAGCGGGGCCCGCCTGGGGAACGGGCCGTCCCGGCTTAAGGAATGAGGCAGAGTTTGGAGCCTTTGGAGCCGCGAGCTTCCATCACCTCCTTTGGGGCTCCTGGGGGGGGCGCCCTTCCAGAGCCTTTGGCCGCCCCGCCCACAGCCTCTCCTGGTCCGTTCCCCTCCCGGAGCCTCCCAGGGGCTCCCGGTCCTTCCCACGCCCGGCCCCGCTGGGGAGGTTCTGCGGGTCCTGGGGAGCCCGGGGGCCAGGGGGCGGGACCTCGCCTCCCACCCTTGGCCCCGCCTCACCCAAATGGCCCCCACGGAGCCTCCTCCCGCGACCAAGCGTTCTGGTGTTCCTCGGGCTGCCCCCCCCCCCTCCGTGCCCGCCTCTCCCGCCCCTCCCCGGCCAGGGCTTCTCCTGCGCCCGCCCCGAAGCCTCGGCCCCCCAGCGGCACGGCAGGGACTGACGTCACCGGCCTCGTGGCTCTGCTGCCTCGGCGGCCCGAGGGCGGGCTCTGGGAGAGCATCGGGGAGACGGAGGCTTCGGAGGGGCCGGGATCAGAGACCTCGGGGACGAGCGCGCGGGGCTGGGTTTCCACGGGCACGCGGCCGCCCTGCTGATCACCGAATGACCCTGAGCAGAGGCGACTTAGGAGCCGCTCCGAGTCCGAAAGGCCCGAGTTCAAAAAATAAGAAGGGACTCTCAGACAAGCAAAAATAAATCAATAAAGAGGCCCGAGTCAAATCCAGCCTCAGCCATTTCCTAGTGACCCTGGGCAAGGCACTTCGTCCCGGCTGCCTCAGTTTGCTCATCTGTAAAATGAGTTGAAGAAGGAAATGGCCAACCAGGCCAATCTCCGCCAAGAAACTCCAAAGACTCAGGGAGTCAGGCCGAAGCGCCATGACTGTGATCCTCGCGGACTCTGAGATGCCCTCAGTTCCCTGGGGTGCCTTATCACACCATCGGCTTCTCCTAAGCTTGTGGCCCACTGAAACCCCCAGATCCTTTTCAGATGAGCTCTTATTTACCCCCAGACTTTGTGGTTCTCTATCCGGAGAGCTGATTTCTTTGACCCCAAATATAAAACTTCACTTTAGTTTTAGTCAGATCTATGATTTTGGAGGAAGACCCAGTGGGGAAGTTCCTTCTCCTATGCCGGGAAGGCACTTGATCTTACAGCCTTGAAAACCAAGTATAAAATGGGACATTTTCACTGTAAGTGGGAGCTACAGGACCCAGGCCTCTCTGAACCTCGGTTTGCTCATCTGTAAAATGGCAACAGAGAAGGTCTCGGGGCTGCGGAAGGCTCACAGAAGGGATGGGAAGCATTTTGTGAGATGCTCCAGGAATCATCGTCTCCTCTGGGGGAATCTGAGAGGTGCCCCTCCCTCCCTTCCTCCCCACACCCTCCAGCAGCTCCCCTCCCCCAGGGGAAGGGTTACTCACTTTGGCCGAGGCTTCTCTTCTGTTTTCAGAACACCGCCAAGCCGCCAGTGCAAGAGCAAAGAGAGAGAGACAGAGAGAGAGACAGAGACAGAGAGAGACAGAGACAGAGAGAGACAGACAGACAGAGAGACAGAGAGACAGACAGAGAGACAGAGACAGACAGAGACAGAAAGAGAAAAAGAGAGACAGACAGAGAGACAGAGACAGAGAGAGAGAGAGAGAGACAGAGACAGAGAGAGAGAGACAGAGACAGAGACAGAGAGAGACAGACAGACAGACAGAGAGACAGAGAGAGACAGACAGACAGAGACAGAGAGACAGAGAGACACAGAAAGAGACAGAGACAGAGAGACAGAGAGAGAGAAAAAGAGAGAGACAGAGACATAGAGACACACAGAGAGAGAGAAAGAGAGAGAGACAGAGAGAGAGAGAGAGAGAGAGAGAGAGAGAGAGAGAGAGAGGAGAGAGAGAAAGCATATGTGAGACTGAGAGCAGGGGATCTGGGGAGGAGTTGGGGCAGCTCGGAGCCCATCATCCTGGAGGTTGGGCCACCCCCATTGGAGCAACAATGCAAGCTGACCCCCCTCCCCCGCTGCCCATGGGGTTTTTGATTGACACTGGGCTCCAGCCCCGACCACGTCCATCCCTCCTGGGCTCAGTCATTTTTTCGAAGGAATTTTTGCACACACACACACACACACACACACACACACACACACACACACGGCAGGATTCGTGAACAAGGAAGAGGTAGCAAGAAGGGGGATCTGGCTCCAGAAACAACTGAGAAGAAGCAGGGACAGGGAGAGACTTAGAAGGACACAGGGCTGCTTCTGAGACTTCTGAGAGTCTAAGCTTTACTACAAGGGTTGGGATACAGGAGAGGAAGGAGGAGGAGGAGGGGAAAAAGGAAGGAAGAAAGGAAGGAAGGAAGGAAGGAAGGAGGGAGGGAGGGAAGGAGGGAGGAAGGAAGGGAGGGAGGGAAGAAGGGAGGGAGGGAGGAAGGAAGGAAGGAAGGAGGGAGGGAAGGAAGGAGGGAAAGAAGGAAGGAGGGAGGGAAGGAAGGAAAGAAGGAAGGAAGAAAGGAAAGGAAGGAAGGAAGGGAAGGAAGGAAGGAGGGAAGGAAGGGAGGGAGGGAGGAAGGAAGGAAGGAGGGAAGGAGGGAGGGAGGGAGGAGGCCCTGGTCCCCATCTCTGAACTGTTCTTAAGGCCATCATCACTCTCCAGGATTCAGGAGCCTTCTCTCTGGCACCAGCACCAGCAGCCCCTCCCTCTGCATCTCCCGCCAGGTACCGACAGACTCACTGCTCGGAGGGAGCTGAACCGGTGCTGGCCACAGGCTTTCGGTGAGCGCAGCCCAAGGCCCGCCCCGCAGGCCAAACAAGGCAGGCGGCCACAAGAAGCCTCCGAGGCCCGGAAGACCCGAGGGAACAGAAAGAGGGGCAGGAAGGGCTCAGCAGAGGACAGAGAGCAGCCCATCCATCAGGGCTCCGGGGTCCAGACAGGGGGCGAAGAAAAAGAGACGCGAGCATCTCCACTTCAGGACGGAGAAAGTCAAGTTGGAAACACATGGAAAGGGGGCAGGAGGGAAAGGGCCACACAGGAGCCCGGACCCATCTCCCCTGAAGGCGCCGAGGCCTGGGGGAAATGGTGAGAAAGTGGAAAGAGAAACGCGGACAGGACAGAAACAGACCAGGCTGGGGCCTGAGGCTCAGTGAGCTGGACAAAGAAAGGAAGGATGCGGGAGAGAGACAGAGAGAGACAGACAGACAGAGACAGAGAGACAGAGAGACACAGAAAGAGACAGAGACAGAGAGACAGAGAGAGAGAAAAAGAGAGAGACAGAGACATAGAGACACACAGAGAGAGAGAAAGACAGAGAGAGAGAGAGAGAGAGAGAGAGAGAGAGAGAGAGAGGAGAGAGAGAAAGCATATGTGAGACTGAGAGCAGGGGATCTGGGGAGGAGTTGGGGCAGCTCGGAGCCCATCATCCTGGAGGTTGGGCCACCCCCATTGGAGCAACAATGCAAGCTGACCCCCCTCCCCCGCTGCCCATGGGGTTTTTGATTGACACTGGGCTCCAGCCCCGACCACGTCCATCCCTCCTGGGCTCAGTCATTTTTTCGAAGGAATTTTTGCACACACACACACACACACACACACACACACACACACACACACGGCAGGATTCGTGAACAAGGAAGAGGTAGCAAGAAGGGGGATCTGGCTCCAGAAACAACTGAGAAGAAGCAGGGACAGGGAGAGACTTAGAAGGACACAGGGCTGCTTCTGAGACTTCTGAGAGTCTAAGCTTTACTACAAGGGTTGGGATACAGGAGAGGAAGGAGGAGGAGGAGGGGAAAAAGGAAGGAAGAAAGGAAGGAAGGAAGGAAGGAAGGAGGGAGGGAGGAAGGAGGGAGGAAGGAAGGAGGGAGGGAAGAAGGGAGGGAGGGAGGAAGGAAGGAAGGAAGGAGGGAGGAAGGAAGGAGGGAAAGAAGGAAGGAGGGAGGAAGGAAGGAAAGAAGGAAGGAAGAAAGGAAGGAAGGAAGGAAGGAAGGAAGGAAGGAGGGAAGGAAGGAGGGAGGGAGGAAGGAAGGAAGGAGGGAAGGAGGGAGGGAGGGAGGAGGCCCTGGTCCCCATCTCTGAACTGTTCTTAAGGCCATCATCACTCTCCAGGATTCAGGAGCCTTCTCTCTGGCACCAGCACCAGCAGCCCCTCCCTCTGCATCTCCCGCCAGGTACCGACAGACTCACTGCTCGGAGGGAGCTGAACCGGTGCTGGCCACAGGCTTTCGGTGAGCGCAGCCCAAGGCCCGCCCCGCAGGCCAAACAAGGCAGGCGGCCACAAGAAGCCTCCGAGGCCCGGAAGACCCGAGGGAACAGAAAGAGGGGCAGGAAGGGCTCAGCAGAGGACAGAGAGCAGCCCATCCATCAGGGCTCCGGGGTCCAGACAGGGGGCGAAGAAAAAGAGACGCGAGCATCTCCACTTCAGGACGGAGAAAGTCAAGTTGGAAACACATGGAAAGGGGGCAGGAGGGAAAGGGCCACACAGGAGCCCGGACCCATCTCCCCTGAAGGCGCCGAGGCCTGGGGGAAATGGTGAGAAAGTGGAAAGAGAAACGCGGACAGGACAGAAACAGACCAGGCTGGGGCCTGAGGCTCAGTGAGCTGGACAAAGAAAGGAAGGATGCGGGAGAGAGACAGAAAAAATGGGCGAAGGGGAGGGAGCCAGACTGAGAGAGAGGGACAGAGACAGATGGAGACACAGAGACAGGAGAGGCACGGAGAGAGGTGGGAGGGAGGGAGAGAGAGAGAAAGGGAGAAAGAAAGGGGAGAGACAGAGAGATGGACAGAGAAGAACAGAAAGAGCCAGAAAGACAGAAACAAAGAAAGACAGAGATGGAAGGGGAGGAAAGAAGATAGGAGCAAGAGGATGGGGAGGAGGAAAAGAACTGGGAGAAGGAGGAGGAAGAGAGTGAAAGAGAAAGAGGAGGAGGAAGAGGAGGAAGGATGGGAAGGAGGAAGAAGACAGGGGAGGAGGAGGAGGAAGAGGAAGGACAGGAAGGAGACAAAGACGAGGACGAAGAGGATGGGGAGGGGGCGGAGGAGGAGAGAAGCTGCCGAGCCAGAAGCGGGTCCTGGCCCCCCAGGAGGCCGCCGGGCGCTCCGTCAGCCGAATGGTTCTGAAAAGGAAGCGGGGAGGCTGCGGGCGGGCGGGCGGGGAAGGGCAGACCTCGGACAGCGCGCGGGGCAGCGCCCTTACCTTCCTCGTAATCCTCTTGCTCGTCCTCGGCCACATCTTCACAAAGGCAAGCACATGCAAAAGAAGAGCGAGACGCAGGAGCGCCAGAGCCGTTAGAGAGGCACAGAGGCTGGGCGGCTGGGCACGCAGGGCACGCAGGGCAGGGCGCCGGGGCGGGCACAGGGCTGGGCAGCGCGCTGCACGGGCGTCTCCGGGTCTGGGCCCCCGGGGAACTCAGCTCACCTCCCTCCGCGTCCCTCCCAGAGCCTTGTGACAAGCTGGCGAGAGGGGCGGGGGCAGCTGGGAGGGGATGGGGGGATGGGGGTGGCGGAGGAGGCAAGGCCCCCCCCCCCAACTCTGGGAGCGTGCGAGGCTGAGTGGCCGGACTCCGGCCCCAACCTCCCTTGGAGGCGAGAGGAGAGACTGACTCCGGCAGGGGCCAGGCGGCGGGAGACCGGCCACACCCACCGGGAGGCCGACCTCGCCCCAGGCCCGGCCGCCTTGGCCCGGGAGCTCTCTGCCCCAAGGGGGCAACGCCCGGCCAGGGAAGGATGAATGCCACGTCCAGCCGGGAGGGGTCTGGACCCTTCCGTCTCCTGCCACAGACTGAAGGGCAGCCAGGCGCGGCTCCCAGGTCGGGCCCTTGGAGGCCAGACTGCCCCATGCAAGGAAGTGAGGATGCAAGGAAGGCAGCCGGGCGGGGCGACCCCGTGGGGGGGGGTGGAGCTGCCCCGGAAACGGGAAGTGGGGGGCCCCTCACCCAGGCCCCCTTTTGGGGGCTTCTGAATCTCCAGGCCGGGGGCCGGGGGGCCGGGTGACTGCACGAGAGCCTTTGCCCCAGTACCCAAGAGCATGGTTCAGCTGAGCGAAGACAGCCCAGGGCGGGGGATGGGGTTCCCAAAGTTCCCTGGGCAGCAGGTTCTAACTGCCCCCCCCAGGCCCTTCCCACGTCCCACAGGGAGTGGGCCCCGGGGCTTCCGGGCCTGAAGCCTCCAGCTGGGAAATGGCCACCCAGGAGAGCAGAGTCTGGAACCTCCCGGCCCGAGTTAGCTGGAAGCCAGGCTCCCGCGCAGCCCCTGGTTCCAAGGGAGAGAGAACCGAGGGGTGGGGGCCGGGGCGGGGGCGGGGGGGGGGGGAGGACCAGGAAATTCTAAACTGCCTGCCCGCCTGCATAATGGGGAGGGGGCAGGGAGGGAGGCCCCCCATCCTCAGGAGTGGGGAGCACCGGCCGTCAGAGGACACACGTTGGGGTGTCCACAGCTGAGCTTGCTTAGCACTGGGGAGGGGAGGAGGGAGGGGGAGGACGAATGGAGCCCTTTGGGGGAGGGGCAGTGAGTGGGGGAGGGCCCGGCCTCGGGAGGTCCACACCATGCACAAGCGTGGCTCAGCCGGCTGGCCCAGGGCAGCGTTGCGGCAGCACAGCGCAAAGGCTAGCGCGGGAGCATTCGGGGCGGGGCGTCTTGCCCTGGACAGCTCCCGGTGCCCCCTTCTCTGCCAGAGCAGGCGCTCCTGCCTCCACCTGCCAACCACACGCTCTGCCCATTCATCCTTCTCAGGGAAGCATCGCCCTCTCGGAACCTGCCTCAGCTAGAGAGGACCATAAGAAAGGCCCTGACCAGCTCCCTCCCACAAAGTCCCGGGCCGGCCCCTCCCACAAAGTCCCCGGCCCCCTCCCACAAAGTCCCCGGCCCCCTCCCACAAAGCCCCGGGCCCCTCCCACAAAGGCCCGGGCCGGCCCCTCCCACAAAGTCCCCGGCCCCCCCCACAAAGTCCCCGGCCCCCTCCCACAAAGGCCCGGGCCCCTCCCACAAAGGCCCGGGCCGGCCCCTCCCACAAAGGCCTCGAAGCCCACTGTGCAGACTTCTGGAGCTAGGTTTGAGACTTCCAAAGCCAGGGCTCTAACCCGGGCTCCGCACACCCAGGCTGGTGGCCCGCCCCTCCCATCGCCGTGTCCCCGCCACCTCAGTGGGGGGACTGCATTGTCAGCACCTGCCAGAGGCTCGGGAAGCTGGGCACAGCCCCTCTCTGCCTCCCCACAGGGGCCGGGGCTAAGGCTGGGCAAGTATCTCTGGAGTCCCCAAAGGCCAGAGAAGTGGGGCGGGAAACAATAACATCCCCAAATTCCCCTTCGGGAGGGAGGCGATCTCTGTACCCACACACCCCGGTCCCATTCTCCTTGGCCCCGAGCAAAGGTCCCCTGCTGTGTGTGGGGGGGGGGGGAGGCTGGGTCTCTTTCCCTGGTCCCCACCTCCTCCCCTTCGCCTGAGTCTGGCACTCTGCCTTAGGGAGCCCCTCCATCGGCTGTTTCTGCTTTTCCCTTCTTTGTACTCCGACCTCCCGGCAATCAGAGCTCCCTGGACAGTGACCCTATTCACCCCTCCCTCCCTTTTTTCTTCCTGGATCCTGCCCCAAGCTCCGTCAGCGAGTCCCACACTGATGCCCCGGAAGGGACGAGGACTTTTTTTAAATCCTCTCCTCAGGGAGCCCCCACCCCCACCCCCAGACAGGCCCAAGTGGAAAAAGGGAGGAAGCAAAATCGGGGGAAGGCAGCGGCCAACACTTACCTTCTTGGACTTCCTCTGTAGGAGGTTCATCACCGAGACGGGTCAGGCAGAGGGAAAGAAAGAAATAGAGTGGTGAAAATCCCAGGAGAGAGAGACAGGGACAGAGAGACAGAGACAGAGAGAGAGAGAGAGAGAGAGAGAGAGAGAAGAGAGAGAGAGAGAGAGAGAGAGAGAGAGAGAGAAACAGAGACAGAGAGACAGAGAGAAACAGAGACAGAGAGACAGAGAGAGAAGAGAGAGAGAGAGAGAGAGAGACAGAGAGAGAGAGAGAGAGAGAGAGAGAGAGAGAGAAACAGAGACAGAGAGACAGAGAGAAACAGAGACAGAGAGACAGAGAGAGAAGAGAGAGAGAGAGAGAGAGAGAGAGAAACAAAGACAGAGACAGAGAAAGAGAGAGAGACAGAGACAGAGTCAGAGAGGAGAGAGAGAGACAGAGAGACAGAGACAGAGAGAGGAGACAGAGACAGAGAAACAGACAGAAATAAACAGAGAGACAGAGACAGAAAAAGACAGAGAGACAGAGACAGAGAGAGAGAGAGAGGAGACAGAGAAAGAAAGAGACAGAGAGAGAGGGAAGATGGAGAAAGAGAGAGACAGAGACAGAAAAAGACAGAGAGAGAGGAAAGACAGAGACAGAGAGAGACAGAGACAGACAGAGAGAGAGACAAAGAGAGAGAGAAAGAGACAGAGACAGAGAGAGATAGAGAGACAGAGACAGAGAGAAGAGACAGAGACAGAGAAACAGACACAGAAAAAGACAGAGAGAGAGACAGAGAAACAGAGACAGAAAAAGACAGAGAGAGAGGAGAGACACACAGAGAGACAGAGAGAGAGACAGAGACAGAGAGACAAAGAGAGAGACAGACAGAGAGACAAAGAGAGAGAGAGAGACAGAGGGAGAGAGAAAGACAGAGACAGAGAAAGAGAGAGAGACAGACAGAGTCAGAGAGGAGAGAGAGACAGAGACAGAGACAGAGAGAGGAGACAGAGACAGAGAAACAGACAGAAAAAAACAGAGAGACAGAACAGAGAAATAAAAACAGAGACAGAGAGATAGAGAAAGAGACAGAGACAGAAAAAGACAGAGAGACAGAGACAGAGAGAGAGAGAGAGGAGAGAGACAGAGAAAGAAAGAGACAAAGAGAGAGGGAAGATGGAGAAAGAGAGAGACAGAGAAACAGAGACAGAAAAAGACAGAGAGAGAAACAGAGACAGACAGAGAGACAAAGAGAGAGAGAAAGAGACAGAGACAGAGAGAGATAGAGAGACAGAGACAGAGAGAAGAGAGAGAGACAGAGAGAGAAGAGAGAGAGACAGAGACAGAGAGAGGAGACAGAGACAGAGAAACAGACACAGAAAAAGACAGAGAGAGACAGAGAAACAGACAGAAAAAGACACAGAGAGAGACAGAGCAGAGAAACAGAGACAGGAAAAGACAGAGACAGAGAGAGAGAGGAGAGACAGAGACAGAGGCAGAGAGAGACAGAGAGAGAGAGAGAGAGAGAGAGGGAGGGAGAGAGAGAGAGAGAGAGAGAGAAACAGAGACAGACAGAGACAGAGAGAAACAGAGACAGACAGAGAGACAGAGAGAGAAAGAGAAAGAGAGAGAGAGAGAGAGAGAGAAACAGAGACAGAGAGAGAGAAAGAGACAGAGAAAGAGAGAGAGAGAGAGAAACAAAGACAGACAGAGAGACAGAGAGAGACAGAGCAGAGAAACAGAGACAGAAAAAGAGAGAGAGAGAGAGAGAGAGAGAGAGAGAGAGAGAGAGAGAGAGAGAGAGAGAGGAGAGAGAGAGAGAGAGAGAGAGAGAGAAACAGAGACAGACAGAGACAGAGAGAAACAGAGACAGACAGAGAGACAGAGAGAGAAAGAGAAAGAGAGAGAGAGAGAGAGAAACAGAGACAGAGAGAGAGAAAGAGACAGAGAAAGAGAGAGAGAGAGAGAAACAAAGACAGACAGAGAGAGAGAGAGACAGAGCAGAGAAACAGAGACAGAAAAAGAGAGAGAGAGGAGAGACACACAGAGAGAGACAGAGCAGAGAAACAGAGACAAAAAAAGAGAGAGACAGAGACAGACAGACAGACAGACAGAGACAGAACAGAGAAACAGAGACAGGAAAAGACAGAGACAGAGACAGAGAGAGGAGAGAAAGAGACAGAGGCAGAGAGAGACAGAGAGAGAGAGAGAAACAGAGACAGAGACAGAGAGAGAGGCAGAGACAGAGAGAGGAGACAGAGAAACAGACACAGAAAAAGACAGAGAGAAAGACAGAGACAGAGAGAGAGACAAAGCAGAGAAACAGAAACAGAAAAAGACAGAGACAGAGAGAGACAAAAACAGAGACAGAGAGATAGAGAAAGAGACAGAGACAGAGACACAGACAGAAAAAGAGAGAGAGAAAGAGACAGAGAGAGAGGGAAGATGGAGAAAGAGAGAGAGAAACAGAGACAGAAAAAGACAGAGAGAGAGGAGAGAGAGACAGAGAGAGACACACACAGAGACAGAGAGACAGAGAGACAAAGAGAGAGAGAGAGACAAAGAGAGACAGAGGGAGAGAGAAAGACAGAGAGACAAAGACAGAGACAGAGAAAGAGAGAGAGACAGAGACAGAGTCAGAGAGGAGAGAGAGAGACAGAGAGACAGAGACAGAGAGAGGAGACAGAGACAGAGAAACAGACAGAAATAAACAGAGAGACAGAGACAGAAAAAGACAGAGAGACAGAGACAGAGAGAGAGAGAGAGGAGACAGAGAAAGAAAGAGACAGAGAGAGAGGGAAGATGGAGAAAGAGAGAGACAGAGACAGAAAAAGACAGAGAGAGAGGAAAGACAGAGACAGAGAGAGACAGAGACAGACAGAGAGAGAGACAAAGAGAGAGAGAAAGAGACAGAGACAGAGAGAGATAGAGAGACAGAGACAGAGAGAAGAGACAGAGACAGAGAAACAGACACAGAAAAAGACAGAGAGAGAGACAGAGAAACAGAGACAGAAAAAGACAGAGAGAGAGGAGAGACACACAGAGAGACAGAGAGAGAGACAGAGACAGAGAGACAAAGAGAGAGACAGACAGAGAGACAAAGAGAGAGAGAGAGACAGAGGGAGAGAGAAAGACAGAGACAGAGAAAGAGAGAGAGACAGACAGAGTCAGAGAGGAGAGAGAGACAGAGACAGAGACAGAGAGAGGAGACAGAGACAGAGAAACAGACAGAAAAAAACAGAGAGACAGAACAGAGAAATAAAAACAGAGACAGAGAGATAGAGAAAGAGACAGAGACAGAAAAAGACAGAGAGACAGAGACAGAGAGAGAGAGAGAGGAGAGAGACAGAGACAGAGAGAGGAGACAGAGACAGAGAAACAGACACAGAAAAAGACAGAGAGAGAGACAGAGAAACAGAGACAGACAGAGACAGAGAGAGAGGGAGGGAGAGAGAGAGACAGAGACAGAGAGAAGAGACAGAGACAGAGAAACAGACACAGAAAAAGACAGAGAGAGAGACAGAGAAACAGAGACAGAAAAAGACAGAGAGAGAGGAGAGACACACAGAGAGACAGAGAGAGAGACAGAGACAGAGAGACAAAGAGAGAGACACACACAGAGAGACAAAGAGAGAGAGAGAGACAAAGAGAGACAGAGGGAGAGAGAAAGACAGAGAGACAGAGACAGAGAAAGAGAGAGAGACAGAGACAGAGTCAGAGAGGAGAGAGAGAGAGAGAGACAGAGAGAGGAGACAGAGACAGAGAGAGAGAGAGAGAGAGGAGAGAGACAGAGACAGAGAGAGGAGACAGAGACAGAGAAACAGACACAGAAAAAGACAGAGAGAGAGACAGAGAAACAGAGACAGACAGAGACAGAGAGGAGGGGGGGGAGAGACAGAGACAGAGAGAAGAGACAGAGACAGAGAAACAGACACAGAAAAAGACAGAGAGAGAGACAGAGAAACAGAGACAGAAAAAGACAGAGAGAGAGGAGAGACACACAGAGAGACAGAGAGAGAGACAGAGACAGAGAGACAAAGAGAGAGACACACAGAGAGACAAGAGAGAGAGAGAGACAGAGGGAGAGAGAAAGACAGAGACAGAGAAAGAGAGAGAGACAGACAGAGTCAGAGAGGAGAGAGAGACAGAGACAGAGACAGAGAGAGGAGACAGAGACAGAGAAACAGACAGAAAAAAACAGAGAGACAGAAACAGAGAAATAAAAACAGAGACAGAGAGATAGAGAAAGAGACAGAGACAGAAAAAGACAGAGAGACAGAGACAGAGAGAGAGAGAGAGGAGAGAGACAGAGAAAGAAAGAGACAAAGAGAGAGGGAAGATGGAGAAAGAGAGAGACAGAGAAACAGAGACAGAAAAAGACAGAGAGAGAAACAGAGACAGACAGAGAGACAAAGAGAGAGAGAAAGAGACAGAGACAGAGAGAGATAGAGAGACAGAGACAGAGAGAAGAGAGAGAGACAGAGAGAAAGGAGAGAGAGACAGAGACAGAGAGAGGAGACAGAGACAGAGAAACAGACACAGAAAAAGACAGAGAGAGACAGAGAAACAGACAGAAAAAGACACAGAGAGAGGAGAGACAGAGACACAGAGACAGAGAGAGAGACTGAGACAGACAGAGAGAGAGACAGAGACAGAGAGGAGGGGGGGGAGAGACAGAGACAGAGAAACAGACACAGAAAAAGACAGAGAGAGACAGAGAAACAAAAACAGAGACACAGAGACAGAAAAAGACAGACAGAGAGACAGAGACAGAGAGAGACAGAGAGACAGACAGAGACAGAGACAGAGACAGAGAGAGACAGAGACAGAGACAGAGACAGAATCATAGAAAGACAGAGCAGACACAGAGACAGGCAGGGAGGCCAGGAGGGAGGAGGACACGGGAGCTGCCCCGTCTCTGCCGTGGGTCCTGGGCCCCTCTTGTTCCTCCTCTTGGGTCACCCAGAGCTCCCTGCGCACGCTCGCTCACACAGGACACACGCACTCACGCAGGCCGTGGGAGCCTGAAGTCATGTCTCATACCTGGTTCATGGACTTCATGGGTGAGAAGAGTCCCAGAACAAGAGGCGACACCCACCGTGAGGGAGGGGGAGGGAGGAGGGAAGGGAGGAAGAGGAGGAGGGGTTCAAACAGAAAATGGCTGGTTAATGGAGGATAACTGAGTCACAGCAGTCGGGGGTCACACAGCAGCCCCCCAGGGAGGTGGACAAGCCTCGGGGCCTCCCCTGGCCCTCTTGTCATGAGGTTAGAGGGCCCCCCTCTTCCCACAGGCCTTTGACAGCTGCTGCCCGGGTTAAGGCAGGGACGGAGGCCCTGTGGTGGCCTGAGGAACATCAGACCAGGAGTGAATGGCCCGTGGGACCCCCTGAGACTTCCTGAGAAGCTCTGGCCTGGGGAGAGGGTCTGGGCCGGGCTGAGGCCTCCTATTCCACTTGGGAAGGGCGAGGCCCTGGGGGAGCCCAGCTTGCAGCCCTGAGGGGGAGGGGTCTCTCCCCAAGCCCAAGTTAGGGAGTTAGTCCACAAGCACTCCTGGCAGGCTGGGAGCTTGCTGGGGCGAGGGTGGGGGGACGGGCTCTGGCCTGTTCCTTTTCGGCCGCCCGGGCCCAGGCACTTGTGGGGTGGGGGCCCGTGGGGGGGGGGGCAGAGGGAGGAGGGAGGCTGAGGAGAGGCGGTCAGAGAAGCAGGTGAGAGTCCTGCGCCCTGCCCCCCCAGCCGCTCCCAGGCCCCCGTGGGCTGCGTCTCTGGGCCCGGGTTCTCGGGGAGCCCCTGTCAGCCTGGGCGGTGCCCAGTAGCCTCATTTTTACAAGGAGGTAATGAGCGGGGAAGAGGCCGGCAGAGCCAGGACTTGCTTGGGGGGTCTCTGTGACCACCTGTGAGTGCCCACCTCAGGACAGGGGGCAGCCAAGCCCCGATTCCTGGAGGCCATCAGAGCCTGAGCTTCTGCTGGAAGCGGCCCCCAGATGGAGAAACCGAGGCTCCCAGATGGGAAGTGGCCTGGCAAGGCTGCTGCAGAGCCCGTCATCTCCAAGCTCCACAAGACGGGCACCTCTGCCCCCGTCCCGGGCTCCCTGGCCAGGCAGCAGCAGGCGTTAGTCATGCACACGGGGCCACATGCTGTGGGCGCTGCTCCCGCCTTGGAATTCCCATCATGCTTAGGGCCCCACACGTGGGATTCCAGAGTCATGGGGTCATACCTTCCTCATGGACTTCTGCAGGTGGGAAGCGCCGGAGCCGGGCGGGGCCGCCACGAGGAGAGAGAGAGGGTTAGTGGGAGCCACAGAGCCAAGTCCTGGGGGGAGGGGGTGTGAGGGGGGAGGGGTGCGAGGGGAGGAGGGGGCGCGAGGGGGGGAGGGGGAGAAAGAGAGAGACAGAGACAGAAAAAGACAGAGAGAGAGAGAAAGACAGAGACAGAGAGAGACAGAGACAGACAGAGAGAGAGACAAAGAGAGAGAGAAAGAGACAGAGACAGAGAGAGATAGAGAGACAGAGACAGAGAGAAGAGACAGAGACAGAGAAACAGACACAGAAAAAGACAGAGAGAGAGACAGAGAAACAGAGACAGAAAAAGACAGAGAGAGAGGAGAGACACACAGAGAGACAGAGAGAGAGACAGAGACAGAGAGACAAAGAGAGAGACACACAGAGAGACAAAGAGAGAGAGAGAGACAGAGGGAGAGAGAAAGACAGAGACAGAGAAAGAGAGAGAGACAGAGACAGAGTCAGAGAGGAGAGAGAGACAGAGACAGAGACAGAGAGAGGAGACAGAGACAGAGAAACAGACAGAAAAAGACAGAGAGAGAGAAACAGAGACAGAGAAACAGAGACAGAGAGATAGAGAAAGAGACAGAGACAGAAAAAGACAGAGAGACAGAGACAGAGAGAGAGAGAGAGAGAGAGACAGAGAGAGAAAGAGACAGAGAGAGAGGGAAGATGGAGAAAGAGAGAGACAGAGAAACAGAGACAGAAAAAGACAGAGAGAGAAACAGAGACAGACAGAGAGACAAAGAGAGAGAGAAAGAGACAGAGACAGAGAGAGATAGAGAGACAGAGACAGAGAGAAGAGAGAGAGACAGAGAGAGAGGAGAGAGAGACAGAGACAGAGAGAGGAGACAGAGACAGAGAAACAGACACAGAAAAAGACAGAGAGAGACAGAGAGACAGAGAGAGAAAGAGACAGAGAGAGGAGAGACAGAGACACAGAGACAGAGAGAGAGACAGAGACAGACAGAGAGAGAGACAGAGACAGAGAGGAGGGGGGGGAGAGACAGAGACAGAGAAACAGACACAGAAAAAGACAGAGAGAGACAGAGAAACAAAAACAGAGACACAGAGACAGAGAGAGACAGACAGAGAGACAGAGACAGAGAGAGACAGAGAGACAGACAGAGACAGAGACAGAGACAGAGAGAGACAGAGACAGAGACAGAGACAGAATCATAGAAAGACAGAGCAGACACAGAGACAGGCAGGGAGGCCAGGAGGGAGGAGGACACGGGAGCTGCCCCGTCTCTGCCGTGGGTCCTGGGCCCCTCTTGTTCCTCCTCTTGGGTCACCCAGAGCTCCCTGCGCACGCTCGCTCACACAGGACACACGCACTCACGCAGGCCGTGGGAGCCTGAAGTCATGTCTCATACCTGGTTCATGGACTTCATGGGTGAGAAGAGTCCCAGAACAAGAGGCGACACCCACCGTGAGGGAGGGGGAGGGAGGAGGGAAGGGAGGAAGAGGAGGAGGGGTTCAAACAGAAAATGGCTGGTTAATGGAGGATAACTGAGTCACAGCAGTCGGGGGTCACACAGCAGCCCCCCAGGGAGGTGGACAAGCCTCGGGGCCTCCCCTGGCCCTCTTGTCATGAGGTTAGAGGGCCCCCCTCTTCCCACAGGCCTTTGACAGCTGCTGCCCGGGTTAAGGCAGGGACGGAGGCCCTGTGGTGGCCTGAGGAACATCAGACCAGGAGTGAATGGCCCGTGGGACCCCCTGAGACTTCCTGAGAAGCTCTGGCTGGGGAGAGGGTCTGGGCCGGGCTGAGGCCTCCTATTCCACTTGGGAAGGGCGAGGCCCTGGGGGAGCCCAGCTTGCAGCCCCGAGGGGGAGGGGTCTCTCCCCAAGCCCAAGTTAGGGAGTTAGTCCACAAGCACTCCTGGCAGGCTGGGAGCTTGCTGGGGCGAGGGTGGGGGGACGGGCTCTGGCCTGTTCCTTTTCGGCCACCCGGGCCCAGGCACTTGTGGGGTGGGGGCCCGTGGGGGGGGGGGCAGAGGGAGGGAGGGAGGCTGAGGAGAGGCGGTCAGAGAAGCAGGTGAGAGTCCTGCGCCCTGCCCCCCCAGCCGCTCCCAGGCCCCCCGTGGGCTGCGTCTCTGGGCCCGGGTTCTCGGGGAGCCCCTGTCAGCCTGGGCGGTGCCCAGTAGCCTCATTTTTACAAGGAGGTAATGAGCGGGGAAGAGGCCGGCAGAGCCAGGACTTGCTTGGGGGGTCTCTGTGACCACCTGTGAGTGCCCACCTCAGGACAGGGGGCAGCCAAGCCCCGATTCCTGGAGGCCATCAGAGCCTGAGCTTCTGCTGGAAGCGGCCCCCAGATGGAGAAACCGAGGCTCCCAGATGGGAAGTGGCCTGGCAAGGCTGCTGCAGAGCCCGTCATCTCCAAGCTCCACAAGACGGGCACCTCTGCCCCCGTCCCGGGCTCCCTGGCCAGGCAGCAGCAGGCGTTAGTCATGCACACGGGGCCACATGCTGTGGGCGCTGCTCCCGCCTTGGAATTCCCATCATGCTTAGGGCCCCACACGTGGGATTCCAGAGTCATGGGGTCATACCTTCCTCATGGACTTCTGCAGGTGGGAAGCGCCGGAGCCGGGCGGGGTCGCCACGAGGAGAGAGAGAGGGTTAGTGGGAGCCACAGAGCCAAGTCCTGGGGGGAGGGGGTGTGAGGGGGGAGGGGTGCGAGGGGAGGAGGGGGCGCGAGGGGGGGAGGGGGAGCAAGGGGGGTCGCTGGCGGTGGGAGGGTTAGCTGGCGGGCCGGCAGGGCCCGGGAGCCGCAAGCCGAGACCAAGGCCAGGCCGGCTCCCCTTCTGCCGGGGGCCGGGTGGGCAGCTTACCTTCTTCCTGGGCTTCTGCTCGGGGGAGGAAGTCGGAGGTCGCAGGAGGAGGCAAAGAAAAGGAACTGTTAGAAGTGAAGGCTTGGAGGCTGGGGGGTGTCAGGCAGTTAGGAGGAAAAGACATTCAGGCACCCAGGGAAGGGAAAGAGTCAGGCAGCAGGAGCGGGACCTGGGGACTGGTCCCGCCCCGGGGGCTGAGTGGGCCTGGCTGGGGGCAGCGGGCTCCCTGGGTGCTGGGCAGGGAGAGTCCAGACAGGGCTGGGGGACAGAGGGGAGCCGGAGACCCTGCCCCAGCCGGGAAAGCCTTAGGCCTTTGGGGCCTGTTCCCCTGTCCGCAGGCCCCGGAGCCCGGGAGGGAGCGGCAGCCCTGGCCTCCAGGCTCTGAGGAAGGGAGGGGCTTGCCAGGCTCACTGGCGCCCTCTGAAACACAGAGGGGATCACAGAAATGAGTGCGTCCGCGCTAAGATGGGGAAATTGAGGCCCACAGAAGCTAATGCAGCCCGCCCCCGTCACGGGTCCTCAGTCACAGCTCTAGAGCCAGAAAGAGCCTCGCAGGCCATGGAGTCCGGCCTCCCCCTTGCCGGGGTTTCCTGTACCAGGGGCTCTCCCAGCTGGGAGCCCTCAGCCTGGCCCCTGCAGGAGCCTCCATCCTGGGGAGGTCGGGAGGGACGCCAGGTGACCATAGCCCTGAGAGGGGCTTCACTCCCAGCTCAGCGTTCCTTCCATTGCCAGAGATTACCAGGGACCCTGAATGATCTGGGCATCCCGGGGGAGCCCCCCGGCAGCCCCCTCTGAGCCAGGGCTGCAGCTCCCAGAAAGTCACTCCAGAGACCCTGAGAATAGATCTGGGGAGAGTTGGGGGAAGGGGCCCCGAGGATGGATCTGGGGAGGGGGCTTCCACTCAGCTTGGGACTGCAGGAGGCCATATTTAGTGGGGCCTCTGTGCCAGACCCACCTTCACGGGGAACACTTTGGAACGAATCTTGGGGGGCTTTGGAAATGAGGAGCTCCTGCTCAAACCTCCTCTCAGCCCTTTCATCTCAGGAGGGAAAGAGCTTCCTTTGGGGGCTGAAGAGCTGAATGCTCTGGGAAGATCTCCAGCTCATTTTAGTGGCTTGGCCCATGGGGACACCCCAGGGAGCCCTGGGAGCACGGTCGGGCTCCGCCAGCGCCTTGAAGGCACTCTGACTGGTCTGCGCTTCCTGTCGGAGCGGGGGCTGGGCCCACGGGGCACTGGGACCCAGGGAGCCAGGCTGGAAAGGGAGGTTCCCCCAGACGGACGAGCCTCGAGTTCTTGCCCAAAGGCTCTCAGGGAAAGCAGCCGGGAGCCCCGATTGCTGTTAATTCATTAGGGTGAAGATATTAATCATGGGAAGGTTCCATTAATGGATATTAATTACAGGTGATGGAGACTTAATTAGGAAACACTAATGAAGTTTCAGCATCCATTAAGTGACATTAATTGAGATTAATCAGGAGCAGGAGGCGTTAGTGGTGATGACATTTCATCACAATGATGAAATATTCATGGAAGAGGAGGAGGAGGAAGAACTGCAGGCAAGAGGAAAAGGAGGTGAGGAGAGAAAGCCCCAAGACCCCGAGAGGGGGAGGGCTTCCTAGTTACCTTCCTCTTCGTACTCTTCTGCTTTGGAACAAAAACACAAGAGAGGGTCGCGTTAGCTGGGAAGGGTCTGGCCCGCCTCGGGCAGGGAGGGCTGGAGCCCCCGGCCCCCGGCAGGGGGAAGAAGGGTGGGGGGGACACAAGGCTGAGGCTAACTCCAGACCGCCTTTCGTCCCCCTCCTCAATTCTAAAGTGCGGAAGGGGGACGTGTGGGCCTGTGGCGGCAGAATGGCGGGGCCAGGCTCACCCGGCGGGTGGCTCCTGCCTCAGCCGGCTCCCTCTGCCTCGGGCTCCATCGGCCGGGACCCGCCTAGGGTCTGGGCACATGGTGAGCTTCCTGTGGGGAGCCAGATGCCTCCGGCCTTGGGCTAAGGGGATCTCCTGCTGCCCACACCCCCACCAGGAGCCCCGGGAGATGGGGGTCCGGCACAAAGGGGGGTCGCTCTGCCCAAGGCTTGGCCGTAAGTCAGGGTGCTGGCCAATGTCCCAGCGCAGGGAGATGGTTAAAGACTTACCTTCGCCCTGTTCACTGTGGAGAGAAGAGGGAGAGCCGGTCAGTGGGAGGTCATGAGGGCGATCACCAGCCACAAGTATGGCTCAGCCCCACCCCACCATCCTCTCCCCCCACGGGCTTGGCTCCCATCTGAGCTCTCCTGGAGCTCCTCTGAGCTCCTGAAAAGGAGCAGGTCCCTGCCCTTGTCTGAGGGGCGGGAAGCAGCAGCAGGCCCAGGGTCCCAACCCCAAGGGGCCCGGCCCCGAAGATCCCAGGCCCGAGGGTCCCAGGCCCAGGGTGGGATCGAACAGGGTGGGCTTTGTACTCACACTTCCTCGTCAGACATGGTGGCGGTGGGCTTCGCTTCTGGAGAGGGAAAGAGATGGAAAGGGGGAGAGGAGAGGGGGAGGAA